>NW_026973673.1:1500000-1530000 GCF_035594125.1 Scylla paramamosain | reverse complement strand
TCTTCCTTTTTTGCCCTTAGCCTTTCTCTCAGGAGTGGCAGCTGTGCCCAGCACTAGTGTAGCCCTGGCCAACTGTGTCACGGCTGTCTTTGATCTCCCTGTCTTCCTTCCAGCCCCACAGTTACTGACCTTGACTCAAACACCATCATGGCACTCTCTTCCCTGTTAAACTTGCCGGGATCCATTGTAATGTAAGGGGTATTGAATGTGAGCGATGAAACGAGAAGGTAGTGGCAAGGGGGAAAAAAGTACAGGGGAGCGCAGGAGAGACACCTCTCTCCACTGTGCCTGACAAGTCTCTCAGTGATTGAAAGACTGAGCATAACATCTTCAGGGCACGTGAGTTGCCATGTATGACAATTTGGCACTTTTTCCATGTCTTCTTATTTGAGTAGACATATCATATCTTGTCATAATGAAAAGTCTAGTTTATCATGTATGTGGAGACCTTCAAGTTACAATACAGCCCACTGCTTTAAGAGTTAAATGTACATGTCAATGTTTTCTGTCGTGCCTTCTTTGCTGTGTAATGTTGTGGTGAAATGGTTAAATTCTGGACCGAGTTGTGAGTCATGCAGCAGGAGTATAGATGTGTGTCTTCCCCGCAGGTGGTAACACAGAGAGGAAGTGGAAGAAACCTTGGGACGCTCTCATAACTCAGGAGCAATAAGTACACCTTACTGGAAACCTTGTGATTGACAGGTGGTGGTGACTGCAGGAACCAATTCAGGTGACCACTGTGTTTTGTTGCTACACTTGAGAATCCTCTATCCTAAATTTAAAAATCTAAGTTTTTAATTGTCATGTCTTGTCATGTTTTTGTCCCACCAAAAAATTGATTACTAGAGCTTGATTTACTGCCATGGGAGGTATCAGAAATTGGCAAGTTGTCATTAAAAAAAAACTGGGGAAATCTAAAATATGCACCACTTTCATTCACTCCCAACAATTTTGGATAAGGAATCCTCAACTGTATGTAATCAGAGTATTGTTGAGAGTCATGGTGTGTGTATGAATCCTTATGTATGTGCAGGATAAGAGGGAGGTGGTTAATAAGATTAGTAAATTAGGCATGCTCTTACCAAGATTAGAAGAGCAGTAAGTGTGAAAATAGTGGTACAGGATTGCAAGAGAGGCAGTGTGTGGGCTGGGTAAGTGCACTTGTGGTGCTTTTGTTAAGAGTGACCGGGATGGATGAGTGTTACCGGTGTGGTGTGTTGTGGAGAGTTACTGAAGAGGGTTAGAAGGAATGGTCTGCAGTGATCAGTGTGAAATAAGAGGAGAGGATGCGTTGCTTGAGTTTTTGTTGTGAGATGTGCACGTGAAAGGTGTTTAGTGAAAAATAAGGTTTTTTGGGGAATTTATGGATATAGAAAGATAAATAGATATGAATTGTGGGGTGTTTCAGGATTGTTTGGGCCAGGTGATGGGCTGTTCAAGGGAGTGAAAAGATTGTGAAAAGTAAAATGCCGGCATTTGAGTTATAGAATTAGTATGTATGTGTGATATTAGTTCATGTCTTAGTAACTTTCCATCTTCCCCAAGTTGCATTACTCTTTTGCAGATGTCTGTCTTGTGTTGGCGAACGTCCTGTCTGCAGTCAGGCCAGTAGTGCCATGTTGCAGGGTGTGACATCAGGTTAAGAGCCAAATGGAGAGTGTCTGCAGCCAGTACTGGGTGTGCTGATGCTGTACAAGTGTCGAGCCAGGTGCCACAGCACATGTCAGCTGACTCCACCAGAGTAGTGTCTCTAGTCCAGGATGCACTGCTGTGTACGACTTGTATGTCTTTGCTAATAAATAAATATTTGTTACTATTCTTATTATATATGTGAAATAAATATATAGTTTGCTAACAGTGTGGTATAATAGTGTAAAAATAAATATTTGATAACAATTCATGCATGCCCCAAAGGTAAAAAAAAAAAAAAAAACAGGATTGTGCCCTCTAAACTTTTAAGATACCACTTGCACATAGAAGCCCCGTCCCAGCGACTCCAGTGTCGGCTGGGATGGGGCTTCTATGTGCAAATGGTATCTTAAACTTAGTTTAGTAGCCAATCATGACTTTTTTTTTTACCTTGAGGGCATGACCTGTACTCCCAGAAAGACTATTTGCCAAAGATATTATTGACATGGCATAAATAACTATCATTGTTTTTTTTTACCTTGAGGGCATGACCTGTACTCCCAGAAAGACTATTTGCCAAAGATATTATTGACATGGCATAAATAACTATCATTATGTTCAAGATGGTATACTGAATGTTTATTGTTTTAATGTGAATGTTAAGTGAATAAATACACAACAATAATATAAACATGGCACTTTTTTTCCTTATTACTGAAGTGCTGGAATGTACAAAACTTATCCCAAGCCTGAATGAAGGTGGTGGTGGTGGTTGTTGAGTACAGAAGAGAAGGACTTGCTATATTCTTCCTTCCCAGACTGGAGTGGACTGGAGAACTCTTGCAGCAGGGCCTGGGAGCAACAACACTTGCCAATTCTTGTGTCCTTGCGTCAACTTGAGTGAGGAGCAACCTCTTCTTTGTGAAACTGCCTGCAGCTCTCGTGCCTCCACAAGTGTTGAAGGTTGCCTGTCGGTCCCGCCATGACTTGAAGGGAATTTTACGTGTTCTTTCTGCTTGAAATTCTTGACACATTCTTCTTACTGCAACTTGACTCTTCCCTGATTGCTTTGTCCCAACGATACTTAATACCTCTTGTGGGGCTTGAAGGTGGTGACGCTCTGCCTCTTTTCCTGGTGAAGCTCGACTCCCTGATTGCAATGGAGTACATTGGGCCTGGCGTGACAACACTGTTTAATAACCAGGTGCTGGTAGAGATTCCTGTGGGCTGTTCATGGGATGATGAAGTGGAAGCTGCACACTTCACACCTACAAGGAAAACAGACCATTAGTTCCTAGATACATGAAGCTTGTTGTATGTGTTGTGATTCCTTGTAATGTGTTTGATAACTGATTCCCTACAAAACTAAGACTACACAAAATATATGATGGGAAAATGGAGGAAGCATGACAAGCACTGCATGGTATGGAACTGTGCTGAGATTTAATATGAAATATGGCTAAATTCCATACTGTCATATTCAAGAAACAAAAATTGAAAGAAAGGAAAGCACCGGGTAGAGAAAATCTGAAAAGTATGGCAGTATAACGTTTGAAGCTGAGAAATGCGCGTTTGATAAATACGTCCCTATTATAATTTAAAGGCAAAAATTTGAAGGATGATGCAGAATAGAAGAAAACACCAGATAGAAGAAATTTGCATGGCATCACAGATATTTCAATGGCATGACAGTTAATACACAAGTTTGAAAGATGAACCTGATTAAATATTTCTGTATCTCTGCGCTCATGAAGAACACAAATAAAAAACTTACAATTTGAAAAGAAGAGTCATTTTAAACTTTGATCCGTACCTTTTAAGTTTATTAATTTTATTCATAGTCAGTTTATGGTTCCAGAGAAACAACAATTTCAAATCTAGCCTATCTTTTTGAAACCCACTGTATAATGAACACGTCATACAAGGGAAAGAATTTTGTAGCCAAATACATGAGGAAATATTATACAAGAAAATATTTATCAGATGAATAACAAATTAGGAAAAGAACTATTTGAAATAGGCCAACTTTGAGGTGAACTGGATAAAAAGAAAATAAATAAAAAAAATAAATAAATAAGTAGTTTAATAGAACAAAGCAGTATTAGAAAAGTCTAATGCAAATTTAGAATGGAAATGTGTGTGTGTGTGTGTGTGTGTGTGTGTGTGTGTGTGTGTGTGTTTGAGAAGGGGTTATGTCTTTTTGAGTGCGTGACCATTGTTTTGGCTGCCTGACTAGGTTTTTGAGTGTCACCAGATTTTTGAGTGCATCACCAGTTTTTTGAGTGCATCACCAGTATTTTGAGTGCCACCAGTTTTCTTGTGCCACCAGTTTTTTTTTTTTTTTTTTTTTTTTTGAGTGTCATCAGTATTTTCTGCATGAGAGTGCGTGGGTGTGCATACAGCGTTATTAAAGGTAGGTAAGTAGGTAGGTGTGTGTGTGTGTGTGTGTGTGTGTGTGTGTGTGTGTGTGTGTGTGTGTGTGTGTGTGTGTGTGTGTGATAATGAATAAAGGAAAATAATGACCAATCGTAGTTAACAAGCCAACTGCTACTCAGCACAGCGAATAAGCAGAGGGACCACAAAATAGCAGCCACAGACACACCAATCCAACATGATTGTACGTGCTTATATAACATAATCTCAAATTCACTTCCTTAATTATCACCTCAGTAAGCTTAATCAGACGTCAATCACCTGGACAAACAAGCAACCAACTTACCATCTGGTCAGCATACTTCTCTCACCTGACAAGTTAAATCACTTTACCTGCAGTCTAATCACCCTTGCAGCTTATTCCCTCGCAAAATGCTAAACTTCTATAACTTCCCATCTGATCAGCATATTCATCTCTCCCCTGATAAGCTTAAACTACTTAAGTGTTGTAATCACCATCTGTTCAACCTAATCACACCTACCAACCTCTCCTGGTCAACCTATATCAGCTCAAGCTAATCACATTACCTAACGTGGCTTACCTAATCCCCATACCTGGACAAACCTAACCCAATCACACCTATCCATTCTAATCCTCAAGTCTTCAACCTAATCATTCACAATCTCACGGGTTACACATTAATTCCACGCACTGAGTAATAATTTAACATTCTTTCCATTACCAAACTCTTACCTTCACTCCTTCACCGCCTCCTTCAGCCTTCCGCCACGAGACCACCGCACCTCGACCTCTCTCTCTCGCTGCGAGTCGTGGAAGGGACCGAGCAGGGCCGCCAGGCTGGAGGAAAACGAGACAATGATCCCTATTCTGAAACACTTCTGCGCCGCACCTCCACTAAACTAATAAGACTCTAAATGAAATTGCACAGGTTTTCAAAGATGTTTTCATGGTTCTAGTGACAGATTAACACGATTTTTGTATTATTAACAGAAGAAACGCATTTGAGAACCCGGCTAATCATCTCTGTGGCATTCGAAAAAAGAAAAAAAATGGTGAGACAACAAATGAAGCGTTTCAGAATACGTAGCTATACTCGTAATATAAGTTTTTTTTCTATCGCTGGTATTAATTTGTGTGCGTTCGTATGATTGCTGGCTTGTATAAGTAAAGTTATGGATTGTTTTGAGAGTTTTGTTAAAAATATCGATGTTTTTTTAAGTTTGTAATTAACGAGTGTGAATGATTGTAAGTCTCTCTCTCTCTCTCTCTCTCTCTCTCTCTCTCTCTCTCTGACTAAATATTATTCGCATGTAAGATGAACTCCCAAAATATAAGAGTACGATAAGTAAATTGATTCGGAATTAAAAGAAGTTTCTGAGAGATTATGAATGAGTGCCAGACCCGTGAACGAGACGACACAATGATTACTGGATTGATATACGTACTACACAGTTTCCTTAATAGATCAAAAGACGAAAAAGAAGAAAAAAAAAAAAACGTTATTAAGAAAGGTCATTTGATCTTAGAAAACTTATTATACTGATCAACTGATGATGATAATAACAGTGAAGGAAGGAAAATAGGAGGAGGAGGAGGAGAAAGTGCAGGTAATAATATAGCAAAAACGAGATAGTAAATAGTCATAGGAAGTGAAGGTAGTTGTAATAGTAGTAGTGGTAGTAGTAGTAGTAGTAGTAGTAGTAGTGGTGGTGCTGGTGGTGGTGATGTGATGGTGGTGGTGGTGATGGTAGTAGTAGTGGTGGTGGTAGTAGTATTAGTATTAGTAGTAGTAGTAGTTGCCTTTGCTCTCACCACGACTGTTTTTTGAGGCTACAGAGATGATTAGCTCGGTTTTCAGGCATTTTTCCTGGCTTTTTTTTTTTTATTTACACAATTCAATTTTCTCCTTTTATATTGAATCGATGCTTTTCTTTTTTCCTGTTAATTATTGTGCTGTTGCAGATCGCGGAATAAAATAATGTTTCTTTTGATATGTTCATGTCTCGCTGCTCTCGTTATTTTTTTTTTTTTTTTCTTTATCGCTTGTAAAGCATTGATAGTCTTTTTTGTTCTTTATTAACGTTTCAAATTACCAAGGACAATAATACTTTTTCATCTATTTACATTTTGTTGTTTTGTGACATTTAAATATTCAGACTTTTACTCCGTAGAGTAAAACATCGATGCTTCTTTTTCCTAACTAATAAATGTTCTTTTGAATTGCTAAGTACATATGATAAAGATTTCTTCCAGTTACTTAAATTACTTAAATGTGTGTGTGTGTGTGTGTGTGTGTGTGTGTGTGTGTGTGTAGTAGAAATAGTAGTAGTAGTAGTAGTAGTAGTAGTAGTAGTAGTAGTAGTAGTAGAAGTAGTAGTAGTAGTAGTAGTAGTAGTAGTAGTAGCCCTCCGCCATGATGGCGGAGGGCTGCTACTACATGCATGAAAATGCATGAAAATTAATTAATGCATGTAAATCTTACTTCTAATGCATGAAATCTTACTTTGTTTATTCATAAATTTTTAGGGTAATTTCAAGCATCATAAGCCCTCACCTATACCTGTCATCACTGCTAAGGGTACCGTACCGCCTTGTGTCCTTTCATGCGATTATTAGCATATGTACAAGGCGCGACATACCGAGGCTCAGGTAATACCAGCGGCGGTAAATTTAGTGCTAGAAATCAATAACCTGAGCCTGCCTCCAAAGAGCGCGGCGAGAGACCCTTCCCGCCGGGCCATCCTGGGAGGCTTAGCGACGCGTGACACACATACACACACATACACACACACCAAGCCATGCGTTACATCCCTTTGAGGAGGTGGTGGTGCCCGCGGCGGCTCTCACCGGCAATAATGTTGGCGGCAGTATATGTTGAATAAGAGACAGACAGCCATTTGCAACAAGCCAAAAGCACTGAAATCCACTTTGCATTCAAAACATCAGAGTGACTCGAAGGCTACTAGACTCACAAGAGAAAAAGAAGTAGGAAAAAAAAAAAAATCTGCATGTAGTATTGGAAAATGTAGCAGAGGAAAAGGTTTGAATCACGGTGGACAAAGACAGCTTAAGAATTGGGTGGAAAAAAAGCTTGCATGTACTCTCCTTGGTTTCACTTTTAACTTTTTTTTTTTTTTCATGGGAGAAGTTGTGATGGGAGGAAGTCGCATCAGACTGCACTCCTTTTCCCTCCATGTGCTCTGTAGCGGTGTTGTCTTGCTTGTTGTCCACTGTATACAAGGTGTAACGCGAGTTTCTGCAAATACTGAATGACATGAAGGAACGTGTAACTCTAAGTAGGAAATGTTCTATACACATATGCATTTTAAGGCTTTGTTTACCCGTTAGGTTAGAGGAGTTGAAAATGTATGGGACTCGCTAGTGCGCTGCTATGCGTGTGCTGACGTGACGGACAGACGGCTGCATTGTCGCAGTCTCGGAGGTGCCACTTACTCGTATTTAATCTTATTTTTTGCAGGCTGTGGAATATTGCAGTATCTTATAACAAGACAAATTATATAAAAAAGCACGTAATTTACCGATAAGTATTACACGACAACATTATTGCGGTGATTATAAGTACTCCTTTAAAATGCTACGTGGCATCATCACTCAGCTCTTTTCAAGGTCGCTCGGACTCGCTGCCCCCTCCTCCCTCGCTTTGATGATGCCACTTAGCATTTTACAGGAGAGAGAGAGAGAGAGAGAGAGAGAGACTTTAGCAGACAACCAACATCTGGGGGCTGCTGCACTGAGGTAACCATGAGGTGAATGAAAAAAAAGAAAAAAAAAAAGAAAGAAATTCCCCTACCAGATACCAGATTCAGGAAATATATCTTTCACAATATTTTCCCGGTGAGGAACACGTGAGTGAGGAGCGCTCGCTCGGGGCTGTTCAGTGCAGGGGCCAGACAGTGTTCTGAGTCAGAATAATACTATATACGTGTGCACTAGACTTGTATTGTGACACTCAATGACAAGAGTACGAAATGAATGAGTGGGTGACCAGCTTATAATTATGTACTACCTCACCCTGCTACACACACACACACACACACACACACACACACACACACACACACACACACAGATAGATAGATACGTGGTGTATTGACCATAACAAGTAATACAATAATAATCAGTTCATGACACATACTCTTGCTTACAAACTTTAGTATCACGATCCATCATGACACACACACACACACACACACAGTATATCTTAACACAATACATTTACCTCAAAGAACTATGGAGACCTTATACAAAGATCACTAAGAGATTGGTGGTGCCTCAGAGAAGCCCTGACCCTGACTCAAGGAAACGGTTGCCTACTTTATGACCCGAATCACGACAAGCAAAACCCGTGACAGCAACAACAGGAGTGACAGACAGCACGCGCCGCACTTCATCCAGCGTTCCATGAATTCTGGAACGATATGTCAGGCTCTCTGCCTTCTATTTGAGTTGTGTTGTTTCAAGAGAGGAAAATCAAGACACTTCCGGGGCTACTCTGCCCTAATCCACTGGTAATTTTCCATGCAGTTGTTTGGGAAAGTGATAGCTAAGTGATATATATATTTTTTAAAACTATTACGAGAGCTTCGGCTCCTTCACACGCATAAAGAGTAGCATGCTCACAGGAGCCAAACAACTTTGAGGCACTGCGTACTTGTCCACCAGGAGCCGATGGGGCCAAGAGTGGTGTGAGCGATATGTGGACAAGTATGTGGTGCTCTGTCTGGGCCATCCCTTGTGGGATTGCCGGCCTGGCACATAGATAAATTGACCTACTTGTATACGTGTAGTATGTGTGCGGACAGGCACGAATGTAGGAAAACCACAGATATTACGATACTATAACAATGTCACAGTATTGTGTACGTACACAGCCACCAACATTAACCCAGCCACCGCCTTCTCCCGCCCCGTGTGCCCGTCCTTTCCACTACTGCTAAGTGACTTTTGTCGAAGGTTTCACTTTTACTTTCAAATATCAACATGACTTTTTAATAGTCATGTATTTTTATCATCCGAAACCCATGTATATATTTTTTTCCTTATATTCATACATGTATCATCTATCAGTTCTATATTTTTGTTTTTGCTTATTTAGAAATATATACCTTTTCATAATTCATCTTCCATTCATAATTCATCTTTTTGGTAATCTGTCTGCACCTGTTTTTCTCCATCTTGCCCCCGGAGAGAGAATAAGAGCACATCACAGTAATTTTTCCTTTCCCTCCCTCCCTCATTTCTTTGCCCTCACAGTTCTCTCCCTCCCTCTCTTTTTCTCTCTCCTTCCCCTTTCCTCTTCCTGATCTAATCCATTCTCTCATAACATAAGAACATTCTAAGAAGATAAGGAACGCTGCAGGAAACCGTCAGGCCTACACGTGGCACTCCCTGTACTGTATGACCTGACTATGCTTCTAGTGAACCCTCCGTCTTTTTTTTCTTCCTTTTCATTCCTCGCGTACTAAAACCTTATGTATCCTTTGTTTTCTGAACTATTTCGTCTTCAGGCTCTTCCCAACCACAGCCCAGTAACCTTTGCTTTTTACTCCAGTAATATTTGTACCGCAAGAACTTCACATTATCACTGTGCGTTGTAACATTACTGCATAACAGGAGTAAACTGGTACAGAACACACATACAGTTAAGAACAGTCACACGGAGCGTGGGAGAAACACTTGGCTGGCTGGCAAGGAAAAAGAGAAGGAACAACAGCCTCATCTCTCCTTTCCCAGTCATGTAAGAATGTTCTGTGGTAAATAATTTGTTCCATTGGATGCACACTTAGCATATCTGAGGTGCTGCGGTGCAAGGGAAGTCTAGCTTGTGTTTTCTTGTCTTCTATCTCATACTTTTATACTTTCAGTTTTATCTTTTCCTTTGTGTAAAACAGTACAACATTGTGACCTAAAGGTGTGTTCTTTCTTCTTTTCCTTTGTGTTGCTTTGTGGCGGCGAGCCGCAACACTCGGGGGTATTGAAGGAAAAAGGAGCAAGGCACATAAAGGCAAGGCAGCGCCAACAAGACTCGCAACACGGGAACCTCTTCTATTCTAGGTGGTTGATTTTTTAAAATTTCTAGAAAACTTCAACGCTCAGATATGGCAGTAAGACAAGCGGTATGTAGTGTGGGGTAGGGAGGGGCCTGCACGCTGCCAAAGCCTTGAATGGAGTTTGGAGTGGGGTAGGGTAGGAGGTTTTTCTATTCGACCGCTATGTTTAATCTTTTTCCCCTTTCTGGAACACATATATGCTAGTAAACCCCGTGGTCTCGTGCAGTGTGGAGAAGGCAGGGGCTTGCAGACCTCCTCCACGCTGCAAAGCCTCAGTGGAATGTGGAGAGGGGAGGGGCGTGCAGGCTTCCTCCACGGTGCAAGGTATTGGTGGAGTGTATGAGCACATCCGCTTTAACCTGCAGCAAGAGGCGGAGCAGCTGCCCGTTCATCGTGAGGAAGGAGTTGGTGGTCACCGCGGGAAACTACGAGTACTTATTAAGAGTTACTACTCTGTCATAATACGGCGTTACATCTTCTTAAAACAAGGGAAACGAGGCGCCAAGTAATGAAGATATTCTGAAGCGCATTGGTCTCTCGTAAGGACTATTTTCAATGGCTACAAAGATGACAAATCGTGTTCTTATGGGGGTTTCTCTCACTGATGATGCAGAATCCATCCTAAACTATAAATACAGTCATAAAAACACACTTGAACACCATAGTAACTTCCACTAGAGGCTATTAAAAGTTGCCAATATAAGATTCTGAGAAGTAACACTTCCTGCACAGGCGCGGCCAAGACAGCGCGACTCGGCGACACCTCAGGCAGCAGGGAGCCGCCACATTCTACGAAGCATGCAGAGCGTTAGAACAATATTGTGAAACACTTCTGCGCCGCACCTCCAATACATTCAAAAAGCTCTAGTTGAAGTCACACGCGTTCCTAATGTGTCTTTACGGTTCTAGTGACAGATTAACAAGATTTCTATATTATTAACAGGAGAAGCACTCGTATGAACTCAGCTAATCATGTCTGTGGCCTTTGAAAATAGTCGTGGTGGGAGAGCAAAGCGTTTCTGAATACGGACCTGTTAAACTGTCACTAGCGTTATTAATCTGTCACTAGAACATAATAAAAAAAATAAAAAAAAGAGAAACACCCTTAAAATCCGTGTCACTTCAAGTAGAGCCATATGAATGTATTGCACATGCGGTACGGATGTGTTTTTATATATTGCCCTTACGTGAGGCGCGTCCTTCCCAGCGATGGGCGGCTGCTACTCCCCTCAAAAGCCGCATAACCATCGCAGTAATGCCTTCGCTGGAAAGGCGATGTAATGACAGGAGGGCGCAGGGGATGGAGTGTGAAGGCCAGCAGCGCCTCGCAGTAGCCACACTGCCAATAAACAAAGGGATTTTCACCTTAAACCAAAAATTGGTAAACAAACACCAAACAGTTGCTTCAGATATTTCCATGCGTCGTGTTGGTGAGTCAATCTGTAAAGCTCCATGTGCAATACTTCGTTATTTATCACTATTACTACTGCTGCTGGTGTGTACTACTACTACTATCACTGCTGCTGCTACTACTACTACTACTACTACTACTACTACTACTACTACTACTACTACTACTACTACTACTACTACTACTGTTTAACACTTCATGACAGTTAAGTAAAAATCATCCACAATTTCCACCTCAATAGTGATTTGTTCAGGCAGGAACTTTACATATTCGCATCCACTAAATCATAATTAATAAGCATTTAGCACCCACGAATAAATCCATTCATTTATACCCGATCAGTGTCAAATGTATTCTCCTCTTGGAAACAAATTACCCCATTGTTATTTACAGGAGGAGCTGAAAAGACAAGACCATAGTGGATATAAATACTCGTACCTGGGAACCATTAATCTGTGTATACTTCAAAACATGACTTCCATTCTCTATCCGTTCACACCTGACTTTATCAATCAAATGACTTGTACATGTCTTTACATAATAATAATAATAATAATAATAACAATAATAATAATAATAATAATAATAATAATAATAATAATAATAATAATAATAATAATAATAATAACAATAATAATAATAATCGGTTTATTAGGATATAGGCAGTAGAGAGAGAGAGAGAGAGAGAGAGAGAGAGAGAGAGAGAGAGAGAGAGAGAGAGAGAGAGAGAGAGAGAGAGAGAGAGAGAGAGAGAGAGAAACACAGAAACAGACAGACAAAGAAAGATTGCGTGTACTAGTATGTGTATATATTATGTATTAAAAAAAATGTTAGAGGAAGAACATAAAAAAAAAAAAAAACTTTCCTCGTTGCCTGGCGATGGATGACAAACAAATGGGACAGTTATGAAGGGACGCTGCGGGGGAGTATCAGGCCATGAAATACACGGCGGCCACCTCGAGGCTCGCGTGCTAATGAAAGTAAGTCCCGCCCGCCGCAACACAGTGTGCCATGAAAACCCGCGAGGAAATATCCAAAAATATAACGTTAAATTTCAAGACCCAGGGGTGGAAAGGTGGAGCAGGTAAAGGCACCGCTGTTATAAGCACCACATGATTTTCCATGATGTTTTGTGTGTAAGATCGTTTCTTAGTCACTTTGTCATATCCTTTATACCACTTTAAAACCTCCATCAAATACTTTCTTAACCTTCTTATCGTATCCTGACTACTGTCTCTAAAAATTTTGCTTGTCATCCATGTCATATTCCCAGTAGTCGGGGGCGTCAGGCCATACATAGCACACACTCTCATCCACACTAATCCGGCCAAAGGCGTTCCAGACACAGGGATGCTTATTGTACTACGGCACGCTGTCTCGGGGCATCTTAGCGTTGCTGCCGGGTTACAAGACCACAACTCCGCGGTTTGTGTCACGTAGCTGCTCGTATTCTCTGCTGAAGAACAAAGGAATACAACGTGAAGGGAGGCACGCACAAGATGTCTTCGAGCGATAGGGTGTTTTCAGCTACACAAGCATTTGAAAGTAGATATAAATAAAATAAATAAATGAATGATAAATGAAAAAAATAAAGGTGAATTAATAAAATGTCCTTGCTAATTATGTTCTAAAGGTATTTTACTCTATTTTAACATTGTTATTTTTAGTATTATGCGTGAAAGGAGCCGGACTGGGGCACAAAAACACCGGGGAAGGAGAGATGTCCATTAATCTATCGCTCTTTCTTAAAAAAAAAGAAAAACTTAACTCAACAAGAGGTTGTTTTGGTCCGGTGACTTTTCTCTCCCCTTCCCTCATTATTTTTCTCTAAGTCACAATTTTTTCACTTGTACTCACATGATCTAGGACTTGAAAGTGTCATCCTTTTGTCTAAAACTTTCCTCCTTCCAGTTTCCTACTCGCTTCTCTCACCCACAGTCTCTTAAGTTCTACTCTCACTTACTCCAAGACTAGACAGATTTTATTTTTTTTTTTTTGGTCCAACATATTTCTCCGCTTCTCGTTTTCTTCTTACTTCTCTCACTCACAAAGTCACAATCACTCAATTTCCATCTATGCTTACTCCAGAATTTGACAGTATTTTTCTTGTGTTTAAAACTTCCTTGCTTCTCGTTTCCTTCTTGCTTGTTTCACTCACCGCCTCAATCTTCTTTGTTTTCTTTTCATAAATTTCGACATTTGTTTACACCAGGACTTTAAAGTATCCTCCTTTTGTCTAAGTCTTCTCTGGCTCTTGTTTTCTTCTTGCTTCTCTCATCCACACCATCTTAATTTTTCTTTTCTTTCCTGTAACACTACACAATGTAACACTCCAACACCTTGGCGGCCTCATTATGGTGAATTTGACTGTGTGTGTGTGTGTGTGTGTGCACGGGCGCGCCTTTCTACCTGTCTGTGTTTCTCATTTCCGCCTCGCCGCACTCCATTTTCTTCCTTCCTCTCTTTCCTTCCTCTTTTTGCGGCTCCGTAATTTTATTTTTTTTACTTGTCTACTTTTATGTGTATATTCCTTGCTGACGGCTTCTAGTTCATTCCCTTTCTTAAATTTCCTCTCTCTCTCTCTCTCTCTCTCTCTCTCTCTCTCTCTCTCTCTCTCTCTCTCTCTCTCTCTCTCTCTCTCTCTCTCTCACTCACACACACACACACACACACACACACACACACACACACATACACACACACAAACTATTCTTCTACAAAAAAAAAGTAAGCCACTATTCGTTATTTCTTTGTGCTCCGTTGTGTTCCCGTCTCTGGTCCTCGCCCTCATTGGTCCTTCCTTCGATCGATCCCATTCCGCGGCGCTCAGCTCTTACACATCCTCGGGTGCAGCCTCACAACGATGCTTTTAACGAGGAACGCAGGGGAATCAAAGGCCTCTGTTGCCCTCTTAAAACCCCAGATAAGGTGCAGAAAATCCCTGATCATAGTGTAGGAAAGAATGCCACTGTTTTCTTTCTTTCTAATTCGCTTTTTCCGAACACTAAGTTCCGTGGGAGGAATAAAGAACAAAATAAAAAAAAATGCAAAAGCAGGCGGATTGAGGGGATGATGGAAGGTGTGAAGAAAAATACCTAGTGGTAATTACGTGAATGGTTAGGGTTGGTAAGGTTGTGTAAGGGTTAAGCTGGTAAGTGTGGTGGCGAGAGGCAGAATTTCTCAACCTTTTCCGACCTGAGCACCTCTGTACTCAGGTCTGGGCAGTCCACTCACATTGTGATACACTTAGCTACATTTCATAGGCTAGTCTTTGCTGCACTCTAAAATGGTAGACTGTATGTTGGTTGTTGGTGGTGGTGTGGCCGGAATGTATTGGAATTCCATATGCTTCCAAAATTTATCCAGACGTTTCTTGAATGTACCCACTGTCTCACCTTCAACGACGCTTCATGAAAATCCGTTCAAGCCTCGTTGAAGCTGAGACACTGAATATATTCAAGAAACGCCTGGATAACTTTTGAAGACTCTCTCTCTCTCTCTCTCTCTCTCTCTCTCTCTCTCTCTCTCTCTCTCTCTCTCTCTCTATATATATATAGTCCGTGTTACTGTTTTCTACCTATGTCTTTCTGTCGGTCTGCAGTTCTTTTCACTCTCTTATTTGTAGTGCAGGAGCATGCGTGGATGTGCATGTTGTCCTACATATCTATATTCTACTCTCTGTATCTGATCAGTGACTCTCCCTCGCCAGTCACAGCTTCCCACCCAGTGCAGCACCATGTGACCTCATTGCTGTGTCTAAATCAATCAATCAGTTAGGTAATAATTCATCCCCTTCACCGTCTCCCTCAGTCTCCAATATCTTTCTTCTTTCTCTCTGTTCAAAAACTCTCTCATTTCGACTCCTGTCCCCGCTTAATCCTGCATCTCCTGGCTTGGCTCCATTGCTCCGCTGTTCCCTCGCCCTCTCCTCCTCCTGCTCCGCCCCGACACACCCTTTCTCCAGGGACAGCGCCGCCCTTACCTTCAGGGAATCCAGAGTGAGTTTTCCTTTTATACTGCAAGGTGGTATTTCAGTTACGATGGTCCTGGTATTTCTCTGCAGCAGTGAAAATGTCTTGCTCGATTCCAATATGCAATTTGGTCTTATTCTAATTTGGTTTCTGCATTACATCGCATTCAACTTTCAGGAAACGGAGGGCGAGGGTAGTTTCTCTTTCTTTACTTTTTCAACTTTTTTTTCAACGCCGTGTCTCTCTCTCTCTCTCTCTCTCTCTCTCTCTCTCTCTCTCTCTCTCTCTCTCTCTCTCTCTCTCTCTCTCTCTCTCTCATTTAGGTTTCTTTCCCTCACAAGGGACGCGGCAGACACAGCGCAAGTGAGCGGACCCGCAATCAGAAGTCATACTAAGAACGTGACTATAAAAAATGTGGCAGCGAGTGTTGGCCGTCTGGCGGGGCAGGGCGAGGCGGAGCTCGCGTGAGAGCTGCGTGACCCATACAACTCAGGAAGCAGCAAGGTGCCCGGGATCCACTGATTTGCAAGTTAAGGGACAGAAAAGAAAAAAAAAAAAAAAAAAAAAAAACGTAAAATTTGTGCAAATTTCTTTTCTTTTATTTTGTATTTTTTTTTTTTTGGTTGTGTGTGTGTGTGTGTGTGTGTGTAGAAAGGTATGTTTTGTGTAGGAATATTATATTATGTGAAAGAAAAAGGTGTATCACGCTTAAAAAAAAGTACTTGTTTAAAAATGCTGTATATATAAAAAAAAAGGATGTATCTTGTTAAAATAAGGCACATTTTGCTCAAAATATTGTATGCGGAAGAAAATGTATATCTCGTAAAAAAAAAAATAAATAAATAAAAAAATGAGAACACTACATGATGTGAAGGAAAAATGTGGATCTTGTATTGAAAATACATAATTTTTGTGGTAAAAAAGTTATTTCATACAGTAAAAACTGAATTTCCTGTAAATGTGCATTTTCTTTAAAGGACATATTTTATAAGAAAATGTATTCCGCCAATGGAAAGTTGCATTTTGAGTAAGGAAATTAAATTCTGTGGAAAAAAAAAAATAGTGTATAAAGTAAATTTGTGAATAACAGTACATTTTTGTACAAGGAAAGACAATTGTGTACAAGAACGAACATTTTGCGTATGAGGAGATGCATTCTTGTAAAAGAAGTGTTTAGAGTAAAAAGAAAGCACTTATTTTGTGTGTGTGCTTCCTCTGTTTCTGCGCGTCCGCTGCTTTCACAGGCGTTGCTTGATCAGCGAGCAGCGCCGCTTAAAGGAGAGAGGAGGAGGAGGAGGAGGAGGAGGAGGAGAAACCAGCACGCCGCTGAACCAAGCAGGACTTAGAGCGCTTCATAAAGGCAACGAGGGGACTGAAGAAATGTGAACGACACCAGTTCCCGAAAGGTGAATGGGAGAAGTCTAGGAAAGAGAGGAGAGGAGAGAGGGAGAGTGAAAAAAAAGAGAGGAGGAGGAGGAGGAGGAGGAGGAGGAGGAGGAGGAGGGGAGAGATGGCAGTGTGAGGGAAGAGTGAGGAGGACGTGAGGAAGGTGGAGAGGCAATTTAGGAAATAAAACTTGAGGAAAGAGAAGAGAAGAGGAGAGTGAGAGGTGAGGGGGGAACGAATTAGTAGGAAAGGGTTGCCAAAATTATGATTCCAGTCACATGATTGGACCTGAGAGGAGAGAGAGAGAGAGAGAGAGAGAGAGAGAGAGAGAGAGAGAGAGAGAGAGAGAGAGAGAGAGAGAGAGAGAGAGAGAGAGAGAGAGAGAGAGAGAGAGAGAGAACGACTTAGTAAAAAAATGTTAACAAAATTATGATTCCAGTCACATGATTGGACCTAAGAGGTGTAAGCGCCGTACGACGCTCATTAATGTATTGTACTGGAGGTGACTGAAACGAGGTGTGCAGTACGCGCTCTTTGTATTCAGAAGCGGTCAAACCTGTGAATTAACATAGTATCACTAATACGGATAAAAACACAAAAAAGTATATCAGTAGATAAAACAAGTATTGCAGTACATTAATGTCGTGACACTTCACTTCGTCAATTCCCTAACATATGTGAGTCAATACAGAGTTACCTACATTTTAGTGGGTTAGGTCGGTTCTACAGATGAACACCACCAGCAAGTCGCCCTCTCGTCTGCGTGATCTGATGTACGTCATTATGTTACGTTAAGTGTACTTATATTTACATACATCATTAAATCCTCACAATTACGTATCTAATTACTATAAGTAGTTACATTATGTTGACACGCATCATTAAATCCTCATGGTACATAAGTATCTGTTATCTAATACTATGATGAATACATACACAGTGCGGGGAACAGGCGTCCTCTTGGTTGTATGCAAGGGATTACACTTGGGGATTTACCAGGATCGGGGATTTACTGATTTAGGTCGGGGATTTACTGGGATTAACTCTCCGCGCCTCCCGAGACACGTCTGACGTGTAGGCGTGACTGGCGTGAGGTGGCTTTGGAGACGCTGGTGGGCCCCTACAGCCTATGATGTTCATTATGCTGTAGGTACGTTATCAACACTCACGTCACAACAACCGACCATTCGGCGAGAGAAATAGTTGAGAGGGCAAGTTCAACGCGTCCCCTCGGCCCTACACTCCCCTCCCACTCTGTTGTGCCGGCGCGTAGGCGCGCCATACACTGCTCATGTATAACAACCAGGTGCTGCAAATAATATAACGCTAACAAATAAAACATAAAATGTCACATTACAATGTACGTATGTGCGTATCTCTAGCCGTCGTGTAAGGTGTACATATACGGCGGCTACAAGAGGAGAGAGAGAGAGAGAGAGAGAGAGAGAGAGAGAGAGAGAGAGAGAGAGAGAGAGAGAGAGAGAGAGAGAGAGAGAGAGAGAGAGAGAGAGAGAGAGAAATCAGGGGGACTTATTCACATCACTAGTTCCAGACATAATACATTTTATAATCGGTCGCCGGGTGAGTTCAACACAACACATGTTTGCTGATCATCACAAACACTCGATGCAATGCGCATGATAACCTCTCTCTGGTCCAGGTGTACTGAATTAAGCTTATACATCATGGTAAACATATTCAAGGCAGTAGGTAGCAGGTTAGGAGCATTTTCGAGGCTCATGCAAGAAGCCATCAGGCCTACACGCGGCTGTTCCTGTATTAAATCTACGCATTTCTGCCTGTCATCCCCATAAATTAATCAATTAATCAGTCTGTCTAATCTTTTCAATATTTTTGGCTCAGCAGCAGCAGAAGCAGTTTCCTAAGATAATTACGGATGCATATTCCAAATTGGTTTATATAAAAATGATCTATGCTTGCCTTGTTTGCTTGTCGTTACACACACACACACACACACACACACACACACACACACACACACATACCAAAAGTTACTCGTACATAACAATTACAAGGGCATTCCCGGCACGTCCAGGAAAGCCAACGACCCGTCTCACATCGCATCACATCATCAAAGCAACACCATCTTTCCTGCCCAGTGGCCGCACACCCGCAACTAAAAAATATATCTCCCTTAAAGCTACACAGGCGCTCCACCACAGAGACTAGAAGTGGCCGGATAGCACACACTGCCCACGCCTTTACTATGCACGCAGCACATTATCAGCAAAGTGTGTATTTATGTCCCTCACCAACAAAAGTTTAACGGCAGAGATAATTTCCCGTTGTTTTTACTTATCTATTTTTCTTTAATACACCTCCAAGAAAAAGTAGTAATAGAATACACCTTACTTTTCACTGACCGAGAAAATTTGATAATTTGATAACACCAAGATAATTTGAGTTTATGAACATCGTAATTTATAATCACTGAGTGCTTCCCGCCGGGATAGCAATTTTTTTTTTTTTCTGTCACAGATCAAGTGATCTGAACGCACAGCTCAGGAAACACACACACACACACACACACACACGGATAACTGTTGTACTGGCCACACGCTTGTGTTTCTGGATTCTCAGTGATAGTTTTTATTTTAAACTTTGCAACACGAGTAGTACTAGCAGCGGCAGCAGCAGCAACAGGAGTCGCCGTTCAACACAGCCACTTCCTTTTTCCCCCCTTCCCTTCTCCCTCTTTCTTCTTTCCTTCTCTCACCTTTGCTAAATACTCGTACTTTACCTCGCCTGGCAAACACAGGGAGCCTAGCCTGCATGATACACACGCTTACTCAAGTCACACCTTACAAACAGATCATGCTGGAAAGGTATTCCTCCTCCTCTTCCTCCTCCAGCTGCCTCTCTTCGCTTCTCCATTGGCTGACAGCGTGAGCAGGGAAGCCCGCCGCCACGTGATAGGCCAGCCTGGCCGAGGCTCCTCCCTGACTGGGGTGCGGAGCAGCCAACGGCTGCGAAAGACAAAGCACAGGGACTGATTGGCAGCGGGGCGGGTGTTGGCGGGCGTGGGAAAGGCGCCCCGCCCCTCCCGGCAACATCATGGCGGGTGGTGGAATTATATATTTGCAATTCCTGCTTACTACTGACGCACGTGGCCATAGTGAACACTGAACACCGCTGCTGAAACACTTTCTGTACACTCCAGACGAAATACACTTGACTTTACCTTGTTTGAATATAACCTGTTGACACTGACATTATAATTCTTAATATAAAGGGACTTAAAGACACAAGCTCAATAGGCTCTGATAGTATTCCTTTAACTTTCGTAAAAGACTCATTGTCTGTTATAGCATTCTATCTAACTTGCATTGTTAACACTTCCATTGTCACAGGTATCTTTCCTACTACTTGGAAACATGCTGTGGTAGTTCCACTCTTTAAAAGTGGTGATACTAATGATTTTAATAATTACAGACCTATTTCTCTTTTACCCATTCTTTCTAAAATTCTTGTAAAAGTAGTTGCTAGCCAGCTCTCGCATTATTTGGAAACTAATAAACTCTTGTCTAATACGCAGCACGGGTTCCGTCCTAGACTGTCTACAGAAACTGCTCTTACTGTCGTTACAGATAAAATTTATGATAATATGGACTCAAAGAAAATCTCTGTATTGACTTTATGTGACCTATCAAAAGCCTTTGACAGTATCAGCCACGATAATTTATTAAATAAGTGCACTAAGCTTAATATTGACAATTTTTGGTTTGCAAATTATATTCAAGATAGATCACAATCCGTTCGCTTAAATAATACAATATCTAAGAAAGAAAACGTACGTTACGGGGTTCCACAAGACTCAATTCTCGGCCCAATTTTAATTTCTATATACGTCAATGATCTTAATGAGAAAGTCGAGACATCTTTGATACAATACGCGGATGACACCCAATTCCTCGAAGCTGATACTGTCGAAAATTTTGATGAGCTCATCTCCAACACTAAAAATGCATTGCAAAATATAGAACTTTATTTCCTAACAAATGGTCTATTATTAAATAACAAAAAAACGCAATGCATTTTCATTGGAAATAGGCAACTATTAGCCCATGTTCCCCCTGACATTTCTATAAATTGTAATGGAGTACATATATACCCGACTACGCATGTAAAAAATTTGGGTGTCTATTTTGACAAATACATGTTATTTGATGTGCACATTGCAGAATTAAATACTAAAATAATGGGAACATTAATGTTTATAAACAGAGTTAGTGAGAACTTTGACAAACCCACTCGTAAAGTTATTGTTCAGTCTTTAGTGCTTAGCCTCATTAATTATTGTATTTGTATCTGGGGCTCTCCCAACAAAACTCTCATTCATACTGTACAAAAACTACAGAACTTTGCTGCTAAAGTTGTAACTGGAGGTGCAAGAAAACATGACCACGTGACTCCTATCATAAAAGATCTAGAGTGGCTGACTGTGAAAGACAAATATTATTTAGAGAAGTGTACTACAGTGTATAAATCAATGAATGGACTATACCCAGACTGGTACCTGAACCTTCCCACAGTCAGAGATAATACAACCACCACAACAAGACAAGGAAATAACCTGTATATAAAAAGAACTAAAACAGACACTGGTGCCAGGGCCACTACGGTGTGTGGGCCCAAGTTATGGAATGAGCTCCCTCGCTATATTACCACCTCCGGAAGCCTACACAGTTTCAAATCTAGTTTTAGAAATCTACTGTTAAATGTGTTGAATTAGGTCTCCACATGTATTTATTTTTTACACTATCTAGCTAGATTTCTCCAATATTTTAATTTTGTTTCTAGTCTTATTTTAGTTTTAGCTTTATTTTAGGTATTATTTTATAGTATTTTATAGTATTTCTCGTAGATTTTATCTCATCATTTTAGCATTTATGGCCTTACGCTAAGCTGATGATGTAGCTACATTTGCTTTCTTATTTTACTTGTACTTGTGTATGATCAAATGAATAACCATGTTTTATGCAATAAACAATTTATTATTATTATTATTATTATTATTATTATTATTATTATTATTATTATTATTATTATTATTATTATTATTATTATTATTCCCCCCTTCTCTCTCTCTCTCTCTCTCTCTCTCTCTCTCTCTCTCTCTCTCTCTCTCTCTCTCTCTCTCTCTCTCTCTCTCTCTCTCTCTCTCTCTCTCAGATACATATCTAAGTAGAGATATTTATATTTCAAACAAATGATAAGATGGGTGTGTAGTTGAAGCTTGTCCACTCACAGAAAATATTCGTCAGATGTATGATATCACCAGATTAGAAGATTTATTTAATGATAACATCTCCAATCATGAGGCATGTGCAGTAATCCATGAAATTTTAGAAATATTTAAGTAACTACGAGTATGAGTATATTATATTGTTGTATTTTACCTCATGTGTGATGTACTTTTAAGTGTGTTTGAAGTGTTTTATTTGTCTTAGTAGCTTTATGTATTATAGTTCATTTATGGTTGTTTTTAGTTTGATTTATCTAATGTACTTTGTGTGTATTTGATGTGTTTTATTGGTTTTTGTGTTTTATGTTGTATGGTTCCTCTACCTCATGTTTCCTATTTATCATATTTGTGAACGAGTTGATTAAAGTAATGAAAGAAAAATGTATGGTTCATGTATGTTTCTATTTTGTTTAATATATTTTATGTGTTTTACGTTTTCGGTATGTGTTCTACTTATTCTGTTCTATGTATTTTATACGTTTCATATGTGATGTATTTCGTCCGGTTTTTTTTTCATATTCTAAATGTTTTATGTGTTGTGTAGTATGTTTTAGGTGTACCATGTGCTTTATGGTGTGTCATGAGTGTCATAATTTTGTCATGAGTTATGTAATTATGTTATGGAATTCATGTGTATAAGATAATTTGATCTGCTATAGGCGTTTTATGCTTTTGTTTGTATAAATGGGCGTTTTGTGTGTTGCGTTTTAAGTCATTTATAGATTTTTAAAGAAAGTATTTTTATGGACCATATCCTCTGAGTCCTGTTGTAATTGTAATCACTTGTTGTGGTCAATAAATCTATCTATCTATCTATCTATCTATCTGTGTGTGTATGTGTGTGTGTGTGTGTGTGTGTGTGTGTGTTTGCGCGTCACTGCTCTGCGGTGTGGTCGTGCCGCCCCTCACTCGTCAGTGAGGAGGGCGCGGTGTGTTCTTCCACGGAGAGAACAAATAAATAAATAAATAAATAGCTAAAACAAGCAGATGAATAAATGTTACAGGAGAGTTATGAAGAAAGCTTGTGTGTTGGTGCCCAGCACTCTGCGGAGGAAGTAATACTTCTTTGCACAAAAAAAAAAAAAAAAAAAAAAACAGCAGCAGCGGCACCAGCAGCAGCAGCAGCAGGAGGAGCAGCAGTAGTTGTAATAATGGTAGTGGTAGTAGTAGTGGTAGTAGTAGTAGTAGCAGCAGCAGCAGCAGCAGCAGCAGCAGCAGCAGCAGCAACATCAGTATAAAAAATATTATTATTATTATTATTATTATTATTATTATTATTATTATTATTATTATTATTATTATTATCATTATTATTATTATTAGTAGTAGTAATAGTAATAGTAGTAGCACCTCACTTCTGGACAGGTATACGAGATACTCCCATGTTGGTGATGTGGCAGCGATAAGAAGGGTCGGTCTGTCTAAAGTCAGCCCTCTTGTTGTCGAATCTCACTTTTCTCAGTGGCTCACTTATCTCCTGCTTCAGAGAATAATCAATTTTGTTAGTGGGGAACTAGAGGTAATTAAAATCTAGGAAAGCATGATGATAATGATGATAACGATGATGATGGTGATGATGATGTTAATGATACTGATGTCAGTAGTGATGGTGGTGATTTCAGCAATATCATGATGTCACAAAATAAAGTCTTACTGACATACAAATGCTGCGATGACGAGGGAGAGAGAAAAGAAAGGGCAAGGAATAGAACAGGGAAGATTAGCGTGATAGAAAATTAATAAATTAATAAATAACATAGGAAGCATGAGAAAGGAGTGCAGGAAGGAGTAGGGGAAAGGAGAGTGGAGGGAGAGGGAAGGAGAGGGGACATAAGGAGGTATACAGTCACCAGCAGTAAACATTCTGCAAATCCTGGGCCATATAATTACTCAGTAGCAACACCTGTCATCTGTACTACTACTACTACTACTACTACTACTACTACTACTACTACTACTACTACTACGAGTTTCATAGGTCGTGCTACATTGTTTTCGGGAATGACTCTAACAAACTGATGAACTGGGACCACAATTTGAGACCTGATTCCACACACTCTGCTAATTCTGTAAAAATTGTACGTAGATCACGGGCAAAGAGGGAAGTTAAGGGGGGTTTCCACACACTCTGCTAATTCTGTAAAAATTGTACGTAGATCACGGGCAAAGAGGGAAGTTAAGGGGGGTGCCTTGATATTACATCCGCTACAGGAACCCTAGGAGAAATTGCTGAGAGAAAGAAGCAGCAAGAGGAACCACAGCAAGAAAGGAAGAAAGAGTAACATATCACGCGCTAAGAGGGAGGCTCAGGGCGGCCGTTGACATTACGCCAAATTATCAAGAGAGGAAGAGAGAGAAAAGCATAAAGGAACAGGCTCGTGGACGGCGCAGGTGTAGGAAACTTGTATATGATGCTGCCTCATAGAGAAAGAGAAACTTAGTAGACAAACTGATATAAAGTAAGGAACCTGCAGCTGGTGTCTTGCTGGGAGGTGCACGTGCTACTAGTAAGCGTATGTCTGGTGCTGCATCACAGAAAACGAGGGGTTTGGTAGACTAATTGAACTAGAGTAAGGAAGCTTATCTGGTGGTGCGTTTATAGAAATTGGTACACGAATTAAATTGGAATAAGGAATCTGTTGGAGTACACTGCTGAACGTGAAGGTGTGATGGAGAAAAAAGAGGTTGGTAGACGAAATGAACAAGAATAAGGACCGTACTGGAGTGCACAGCAGGAGGTGAAGGTGTCGGAGGGAAGGCAGGGATGGTCCATTTTTACATTCAGCGGGAAGGTGCGGGAGAGATTATGCAAGAATGAGTTTCCGTGGAATGAGAACGAACACTTATCAGGGAATATTTTACACCAAGAAATTTATACATGAATATCTGAGTCCACATTCCCCTGGAAAACCGATGGACGCGAGCAGGAGGGACGGAAAAGTTTGAGCCACAAGAGGGAAGGAAGGAAGGAAGGAGCCGTCTGCTGCAGGAGGAAGGAAGCAACTATGAAAGAGGTGAATTAGTGAAAACATACAATATTTTTTTTTTTTTATGTAGGAAGGATACTGGCCAAGGGCAACAAAAATCTAATAAAAAAAATGCCCACTGAAGTGCCAGTCCCATAAAAGGGTCAAAGCAGTGGTCAAAATTTGATGGATAAGTGTCTTGAAACCTCCCTCTTGAAGGAATTGAAGTCATAGGAAGGTGGAAATACAGAAGCAGGCAGGGAGTTCCAGAGTTTACCAGAGAAAGGGATGAATGATTGAGAATACTGGTTAACTCTTGCGTTAGAGAGGTGGACAGAATAGGGGTGAAAGAAAGAAGAAAGTCTTGTGCAGCGAAACCGCGGAAGGAGGGGAGGCATGCAGTTAGCAAGATCAGAAGAGCAGTTAGCATGAAAATAGCGGTAGAAGACAGCTAGATATGCAACATTGCGGCGGTTGAGAGAGAGGCTGAAGACAGTTAGTTAGAGGAGAGGAGTTGATGAGACGAAAAGCTTTTGATTCCACCCTGTCTAGAAGAGCAGTATGAGTGGAACCCCCCCCCCAGACATGTGAAGCGTACTCCATACATGGACGGATAAGGCCCTTGTACAGAGTTAGCAGCTTGGGGGGGGTGAGAAAAACTGGCGGAGACGTCTCAGAACACCTAACTTCATAGAAGCTGTTTTAGCTAGAGATGAGATGTGAAGTTTCCAGTTCAGATTATAAGTAAAGGACAGACCGAGGATGTTCAGTGTAGAAGAGGGGGACAGTTGAGTGTCATTGAAGAAGAGGGGATAGTTGTCTGGAAGGTTGCGTCGAGTTGATAGATGGAGGAATTTAGTTTTTGAGGCATTGAACAATACCAAGTTTGCTCTGCCCTAATCAGAAATTTTAGAAAGATCAGAAGTCAGGCGTTCTGTGGCTTCCCTGCGTGATATGTTTACCTCCTGAAGGGTTGGACGTCTATGAAAAGATTTGGAAAAGTGCAGGGTGGTATCATCAGCGTAGGAGTGGATAGGACAAGAAGTTTGGTTTAGAAGATCATTAATGAATAATAAGAAGAGAGTGGGTGACAGGACAGAACCCTGAGGAACACCACTGTTAAAAAATTTAGGAGAAGAACAGTGACCGTCTACCACTGCAGCAATAGAACGGTCAGAAAGGAAACTTGAGATGAAGTTACAGAGAGAAGGATAGAAACCGTAGGAGGGTAGTTTGGAAATCAAAGCTTTGTGCCAGACTCTATCAAAAGCTTTTGATATGTCCAAGGCAACAGCAAAAGTTTCACCAAAATATCTAAAAGAGGATGACCAAGACTCAGTAAGGAAAGCCAGAAGATCACCAGTAGAGCGGCCTTGACGGAACCCATACTGGCAATCAGATAGAAGGTTGTGAAGTGATAGATGTTTAAGAATCTTCCTGTTGAAGATAGATTCAAAAACTTTAGATAGGCAGGAAATTAAAGCAATAGGACGGTAATTTGAGGGATTAGAACGGTCACCCTTTTTAGGAACAGGTTGAATGTAGGCAAACTTCCAGCAAGAAGGAAAGGTAGATGTTGACAGACAGAGCTGAAAGAGTTTGACTAGGCAAGGTGCAAGCACGGAGGCACAGTTTCGGAGAACAATAGGAGGGACCCCATCAGGTCCATAAGCCTTCCGAGGATTTAGGCCAGCGAGGGCATAGAAAACATCATTGCGAAGAATTTTAATACGTGGCATGAAGTAGTCAGAGGGTGGAGGAGAGGGAGGAACAAGCCCAGAATCGTCCAAGGTAGAGTTTTTAGCAAAAGTTTGAGCAAAGAGTTCAGCTTTAGAAATAGATGTGATAGTAGTGGTGCCATCTGGTTGAAATATAGGAGGGAAAGAAGAAGAAGCAAAGTTATTGGAGATATTTTTGGCTAGATGCCAGAAATCACGAGGGGAGTTAGATCTTGAAAGGTTTTGACATTTTCTGTTAATGAAGGAGTTTTTGGCTAGTTGGAGAACAGACTTGGCATGGTTCCGGGCAGAAATATAAAGTGAATGAGATTCTGGTGATGTAAGGCTTAAGTGCCTTTTGTGGGCCACCTCTCTATCATGTATAGCACGAGAACAAGCTGTGTTAAACCAAGGTTTAGAAGGTTTAGGGCGAGAAAAAGAGTGAGGAATGTATACCTCCATGCCAGACACTATCACCTCTGTTATGCGCTCAGCACACAAAGACGGGTCTCTGACACGGAAGCAGTAGTCATTCCAAGGAAAATCAGCAAAATACCTCCTCAGGTCCCCCCAACTAGCAGAGGCAAAACGCCAGAGGCACCTTCGCTTAGGGGGATCCTGAGGAGGGATTGGAGTGATAGGACAAGATAAAGATATGAGATTGTGATCGGAGGAGCCCAACGGAGAAGAAAGGGTGACAGCATAAGCAGAAGGATTAGAGGTCAGGAAAAGGTCAAGAATGTTAGGCGTATCTCCAAGACGGTCAGGAATACGAGTAAGGTGTTGCACCAATTGCTCTAGGTCATGGAGGATAGCAAAGTTGTAGGCTAGTTCACCAGGATGGTCAGTGAAGGGAGAGGAAAGCCGAAGCTGGTGGTGAACATTGAAGTCTCCAAGAATGGAGACCTCTGCAATAGGAAAGAGGATCAGAATGTGCTCCACTTTGGAAGTTAAGTAGTCAAAGAATTTGTTATAGTCAGAGGAGTTAGGTGAGAGGTATACAGCACAGATAAATTTAGTTTGAGTGTGACTCTGTAGTCGTAGCCAGATGGTGGAAAACTCGGAAGATTCAAGAGCGTGGGCACGAGAGCAGATTAAGTCATTGCGCACATAAACGCAGCATCCAGCTTTGGATCGAAAATGAGGATAGAGAAAGTAGGAGGGAACAGAAAAGGGGCTACTGTCAGTTGCCTCAGACACCTGAGTTTCAGTGAGGAAAAGATGAGGTTTAGAAGAAGAGAGGTGGTATTCTACAGATTGAAAATTAGATCTTAGACCGCGAATGTTGCAGAAGTTAATGAAGAAAAAGTTGAGGGGGGTGTCAAGACACTTAGGGTCGTCGACAGAAAGGCAGTCCGACCTGGGGACATTTATGGTCCCCTCCCCAGATTGGGACTCCGAGGCTGGTGTAGGAGTCGCCATGATGATTTAAAAATTTTTGAGTGAAGGGTGTGTGTGTTATTAGGTGCTTGTAGGTTTGTGTGGAGGAAGAGAGTTGTCTTTAGAGGGCAGGCTGTGACTGCCCCCTTGTGTTGTGAGACACAAAGGGAAACGTTCAGTGAGGTCACAGCTGGGTTTAATGATAAGTTCACAGCACCCCCTGAACAGTGCTTTAGACCTCACTGGGAGTAATTATCGTTTCGGCAGGTGTCTACTGCCTCCTCCCAATATAATATCCCCTGCAGTGTTTGTTACAGTTTGTTACAGAAGCCGCGGCACAGAACTGGTAAAATAATGCACGGCAGACTTGAATTCGATTAAAAATACCATTCATCTAATTTATTTTACGTGACTCACGTAGTCCAACAAAAACCTAATGCAGGCCAAGAGCAACAGCTCTCCTAATGAATCAGGTTCAAACAATAGAAATTAATAATCTTACAACAACAATTTTTAAAAGTACAACACAGCTTCATATATCGAACATCGTAAACAAATGATGCTTTTTCTCACCAAAGACAGATCCTATCCTCACTTTGCTGTGGTACAGAGTTTTTCCGCCTGTAAGTCACGGCAAGCATTTCAGCGGATGATAATCGTGCAGCACGTCAAGTGAGGCAACACCTGACGACCGGTTGAGTTTGAGTGTGAGCCAAGACATGAGCCACGGCACGGGGCAATGTTCAGTGCTCACCGGGACAAGAGGAGCGCCAAGCCAGCGGGTCCGAGGCGGGGAAGGAGGGGCGTGCTGTGTGTCGTGGCGATGGCAAAGGTTCTCATGGTACAACTTTACGGGAGAGAATCCTCTGTGTTGTACGAGACCCGGGGCGAGTAAGCGACCCGTGTAGTAATGCGTGTGTGTGTGTGTGTGTGTGTGTGTGTGTGTGTGTGTGTGTGTGTGTGTGCTTGGGGGGGATTGATCTCGACAGGTATCAAATGCTCAAATTTGCAAGCATTAATGATTTGTGGACTCAGAATACAGCACACTCCATATCTCAGTATAGAAATCAATACAAGTTGAGCACAGTACAATATATATAGAAAAAAACACTTTGTACGGCGCCGGACTGATCGCCGTCAGTGTTCGGCTCAGCACCACGCCATCACTCTTACCTGATTGTGCTAATGCTCAGTGGTCACGTAGCGGAAAGGTGAGCGCTGTTACCTTTCAGTTCACCACAGCGGAGAGGGATAGGTGCGGCACACCGGTAAACATTTAGGCTTTTGAGAGATATTGCGTTTTAAGGGAAATAACCTTCGCTAACTAATTCCCAGACACTACTTATTTCTCGGCAAGACATCCCTCTTTTTTTCGTGATCTACATAATGCATGGACCAGCAGTGAAAACAGTGAGCCTAACCTAAAATAATCTAATCTTCAAGTGAAAACAAGTGTTATTTCATAATTATCCGAAATATTAAATTAAAAAGCAACTTGAGCAAGGTTCATTCCGCCGAAATGGAAAGACTGCACATCACTTCTTGTTTCCCCTTTCAGTTCAGTTCAATACAGCGCGTGAAGGATAAGCAACAAGAAAATTAAAAAGCAAGCATTTCTTAACATGAGGATCACTTGTGTCGCGACGGTGAGCAACAAACGTTATGTAAATACGTAGCAAACGGTAATTAATCACTTACTAAGGACTACCTGTTGAGTCAGGGCTGCTGGGGGAGAGGGTCATTGCTCCCTAATTAATGTCTACGCCTCCCTCTCCACCACACGGTACACTGTTGGCACGAGAGAATA
>NW_026973673.1:1490000-1495000 GCF_035594125.1 Scylla paramamosain | reverse complement strand
TGTGTGTGTGTGTGTGTGTGTGTGTGTGTGTGTGTGGTGTGTGTGTGTGTGTGTGAGTGTGTGTTTGTGTGTGTGTGGGTGAGTGTTTGTGTGTGGGTGGGTTCCTTAGTTAATTCCTTCCCCCTTCAGCGAGTTACCCAGCTGAGTGGATGAGTAATAAGACTTCATTAGCGTCCTCGGGGAATCTCCATCACTTTACGTCGGTGCAAATTGCATTCTTTACTGTGTTCTACTCGCCTTTTATTTTGTTATACGTGAGTGTAGACTAGACGGCGAGCAGCGTGGTTGTATGTGGCGGGACGAGGGAATGTTTGAGGTATTGGAGAGAAGGGATGAGTGCGTGATGCTTTGTGGCAATCGAAGAGAGAGAGAGAGAGGAGAGAGAGAGAGAGAGAGAGAGAGAGAGAGAGAGAGAGAGAGAGAGAGAGAGAGAGAGAGAGAGAGAGAGAGAGAGAGAGAGAGAGAGAGAGAGAGAGAGAGAGAGAGAGAGATTGGGGAGGGGTGGTGGCAGCAGGCAACACGGAGCAACGGAGGTGTTAAAAAGCATGCAATTTACCGATAAGCATTATACAACATTATTGCGGTGATTAAAAGTACTCCTGTAAAATGCTACGTGGCATCATCTCTCAGCTGTTTTCAAGGTCGCTCGGGCTCGCTCCCCCCCTTCCTCCCTCCTCCCTCGCTTTGATGATGCCACGTAGCATTTTACAGGAATACTTTTAATCACCTCAATAACTGTGTATTCGCGTCCAACCAACGCCTACAGACTCCTGACCTGACCAGCCAAACCTAACCACAGCTAAAGAACAATTAGACCGCGAATAAGTGAACAATCTTCCTCATTCCGAGGTGATATTTTCTCCCTCTTTCAGTAAATGTAAATCACCGCTATTTCCGAACCCAGCTCCTGCGGGTGAAATAGAATAATTAACGTGTTACCATAAGGTGAACAGGTCGTCCCAAGGAAATGCCATAAGGTACTACGCTAAACACACGTGAGAAATTGATGAAGGTTGATGACGCCATTCACCTTTCCACTGCCTTGGCTTCCTGAGTTTAATAGAATGTTGTAGCGTAAGTCCATGCTCTAATTTCGAAAGATAATGGCAGCAAAATAAGTAGTCGTTGCTCTTATTAGTGTCTTTATATTTTTGCTCAGTTAAGAACCTCTGAGTTAATAAATGTCACTAAATGTTGAAGCTTAAGTTCAATGTGTAATTTTGAACAGAGAAGGTATGTATGCATGTACGTAAATTTGTAGGGGTGGTGATGATGCGTTGCTACAAGCTCATGTTTTTTCCGACAATAAATTTGGTATCGCGTGTGTCAAAATTCACACAAATTATTGCTTCACAAGGTCTGAAGGGGAGCGGAACTCGTGAAATATGGTGATGAAAAACTGCAACACATCACAGCTGACGCACGCACGCGGAACAGTTATTGAGTGCGGCGGAATGAGGGAAGCGGAGTTGTGAGGCCTCGGAACAAAACGTAATACGAGTACAAGCATGGACAAAAGTCGAGTAACATTCTGTATTGACTTTCACTGCATCGAACATTTTGACATTTTCTCAGTCTTTAAGTCCTCTGACCCACCGACACACTATCTGTTCTCTATTATGTAAGGAGGCTGTCAGCAGACCACACTTCATATTGAGCAAAAGTTAAACACAGTGAAAATGAGTGCAAAATGGTACACTTTTGACCACGCCTGTACTTAGTAGAGGGTCTGTGTCAAGGAGACTTCAATGTTCACCACCAGCTTTGGCTTTCCTCTCCCTTCACTGACCATCCTGGTGAACTAGCCTACAACTTTGCTATCCTCCATGACCTAGAGCAATTGGTGCAACACCCTACTCGTATTCCTGACCGTCTTGGAGATACGCCCAACATTCTTGACCTTTTCCTGACCTCTAATCCTTCTGCTTATGCTGTCACCCTTTCTTCTCCGTTGGGCTCCTCTGATCACAATCTCATATCTGTATCTTGTCCTATCGCTCCAATCCCTCCTCGGGATCCCCCTAAGTCAGGGGTGTCAAACTCATTTATCCCAAGGGGCCAGATTTCACCTTCACATTCAATGTGCGGGCCAGATAATCACGTATGACCATAATAATATTAATAATAATAATAATAATAATAATAATAATAATAATAATAATAATAATAATAACAATAATAATAATGATAATAATAATAATAGGTAATTATATAATAATAATAATAATAATAATAATAATAATAATAATAATAATAATAATAATAATAATAATAGGTAATATTATAATAATAATAATAATAATAATAATAATAATAATAATAATAATAATAATAATAATAATAATATATTCTACCTTCACTCGCGTTTGCACACACGTAACCAAAAGATAAACCAGTAAAGAAAAGGAAGCATCATTTACCTTAATTCCTGGTCGTGCTGCTCCCAGAAACTTGGCACCTCTTGGTCTGTACAAGTTCGTCTATGTTTGGCGCCAGAGACTGAGCAATGGCTACTTTCAGTGTTGAGTTGAGGTGTTCATTAGTGAGCCGAGACCTGAGTCCAGACTTGTTCAAGTTCATCAGTGAGAAGAGTTGCTCACAGACATAGGTACTGCCGAACATTGACATAATCTTTGATGCCAAACATTTGATTCGAGGATATCTTGGCCCAACATATTGATAGAATGTACCAATATCAACACTTGAGAACTTTTCCTTCAACGCAGAATCGCACTGAAGATCAATTAGTTCTAACTGAATATCCTCTGGTGTCTCATCAGGATTTGCAGCGAAAGGATTTCGAAAGATCGAGAAATCACTCTCAAGGTTCTTTAAGTCTGCAAATCTTTCTCCAAATTCGTTCAGTAACTTGGAAATCATGTTGCAGTACTTTTCTCTGCTGATAATTCCACGAAACTCAGGTGTGCTTTGCAATGATTTCAGTGTAGGAAAGTGTGCAGCATTATTCGCTGCTAGTTGACGTTCAAAAAGTTTGAGCTTCACCTCAAAAGCACGAATGGACTCATGCATGTCTGTCACCAATTTATTGCGACCTTGCAGTCTTGTATTGAGCAAATTCAAGTGTTCTGTCATATCTACCATGAAGGCTAAATCTTGAAGCCAATCATAGTCTTTCAGTTCCTGGACATTTCTTCCTTTGTTATGCATGAAACTTTGTATTTCACTTCTTAATTCATAAAAGCGCTTCAGCACAATTCCCCGGCTTAACCAACGAACATCAGTGTGATAAGGCAGATCGTGAGAGTGAGTTTCCTCCAATAGGCAGTTGAACTGTCTGTGGTTCAGACCTCGCGCTCGTATAAAGTTTACTGCCTTGACAACAACATCCATAACGTGATCCATCTTTAATATTTTACTGCAAAGCACTTCCCTGTGAATTATGCAATGAACACTGTGAATTTGATGGTCTGAATTCAGGGTGAGTAGTTTTTCCTTTAACTTTGCTGTCACGCCAGCCTTTCTACCAACCATTTGAGATGCTCCATCTGTTGTCAGACTCACAGTTTTCTTCCAGTCAACACCTATCCTATCAAGTGCACCAGTCAAACTCACAAATATATCATCCCCTGTTGTTGTTCCTTTCATTGGTACTAATTCCACAAATTCTTCAGTTACCTGCATATTTTCATCAACACCACGTATGAACACTGCTAGTTGAGCTATGTCAGTAATGTCTGTACTTTCATCGATTGCTACAGAAAATGCTACAAATTTAGCAACTTTTTCTTTGAGCTGACTATTATGATTTTCTGACAGTTCATTTACTCTTTCTGCAACTGTATTTCTTGAAAGGCTTATGTTTGCAAATGATCTACGTTTTTCAGGGCAAATATCTTCTGCGGCCATCATCATGCATTTCTTTATAAAGTCCCCTTCTGAAAATGGTTTCGATGACACAGCTATTTCCCGTGCAATCCTATAACTTGCCCGTACTGCAGTGTCACTGGCTTCATGAACACGCTGATACACTGACTGCTGCCTTTTGAGAGACTGTTCTAGCGTCTTTACTTTTTCTTCACGAAGTTTTCCACTATACACATCATACTTTGAAGCATGAGTGCTTGTGTAATGTCGCCGAATGTTATATTCTTTTGACACCGCTATAATTTGGTTGCAAATCAAACAAGTTGGTTTTCCATTCACTTCAGCAAAAAAGTAAGATATTTTCCACTTTTCCTGCATCACACGATGTTCTTCAGTAACTGTTCGCTTCTTGGAAATCATGATGAGATGATATGCAGTAAGAGTCACACCAAAATCTGACGCTGTGACGCTCTCGAAGGACAAAGCAGGACTGAAGTCAAAGGCCGATTCTCGGTGAGACGGAGGAATGACGAGTTATGGTCACGTCTAATACATGTATATTACGGAGCAGGGCCCGTACGACTACGTGTATTCTCGTCACCTATAGTCACTGGCTTTGGAACGCAGTCGACGAGACGAAATGGTCACATGATTTACGTAAAAATATATGAGAATAATTCATTCACTACAAAACACGATAGAAAACTTGAAGCAGATGGTAAAGTTCCTGCTGGTGACATTGTGTTTGCAATCACTTACTTTAATTAAGAAAAATACTTTTAACAATAACACACACACACACACACACACACAGAGAGAGAGAGAGAGAGAGAGAGAGAGAGAGAGAGAGAGAGAGAGAGAGAGAGAGAATGTTGGCGGGTGGCGGCGAGCCGGACACACACACACACACACACACACACACACACACACACACACTTGACGAGGTTGGGAGTTACTATACCACAGAGGAACATCACCGCCCAAAAAATATAATAGTATCTTTATATCTTTATATAATGACTTTAAAATGCAAAGGGCTGGCTGGCTTAATCATTCCTGTAAAAAGACCAACTGTAAGACTGAAATATGAGACGTGCCGCGGGCCGCACATAGTAGTGTGGCAGGCCGCATGCGGCCCGCGGGCCGCGTGTTTGACACCCCTGCCCTAAGCGAAG
>NW_026973673.1:1482500-1485000 GCF_035594125.1 Scylla paramamosain | reverse complement strand
GGGGGGCGTGTTTTTCTGTTTTTCATGTACGCTGCTGTTTTGTTATTTGGTTTCCCTTCAAGGTGCACGCACGCACGCACGCACGCACGCACACACACACACACACACACACACACACACACACACACACACACACACGGTTAACAGGAAAAGAGGTAAAATACATGAAAGGTAGAAAAATGAAAGATAAGAGTAAAAATAATAAAGGTTAAAAATATATATGAAAAAGAAAAAAAAGATGATAAAGACCATAGAAAAGGTGACGAGGAGACAGAGACAGAGAGAGAGAGAGAGAGAGAGAGAGAGAGAGAGAGAGAGAGAGAGAGAGAGAGAGAGAGAGAGAGAGAGAGAGAGGGAGAGAGGGTGTGTGTGTGTGTGTGTGTGTGTGTGTGTGTGTGTGTGTGTGTGTGTGTGTGTGTGTGTGTGTGTGTGTGTGTCTGTGTGTGTGTGTGTGTGGTGTGTGTTTCTCTATGTCTGTGTGTCGTGTGTGTTTCTGTATGTCTGTGCTGTGTGTGTGTTTCTGTATGTCTGTGTGTTGTGTGTGTGTTTTCTGTTATGTCTGTCTGTCTATCTGCTTGTCTGTCTGTTTGTGTGTCTCCTCTGTGGGCTGGTGCAGTAATCTGTCCCCCGCCTTGCCCAGTGGCTGGCTGGCTGGCTGGCTGCTTTCCTTGCATCTCACTAATCCCATTTGTGCATGAGGCTCTTCCTGACTTAATTTTGGGGCCTTATCACAGAACTTTTCCTCCACCTTATTTAGCTGCGTTCACAAGTTTGATGAAGGCGCCTCACCCAAACCACCCCCCAAAAAAAACTCCTGCTTCTGTTTCTCCTCCTCCTCTTCCCACACTTCTCCGTCCACTGTTCCTCCACCGAAATCGTCACCGCAAAAAACTTGTTGCTTTTCTTCCTCCTCCTGTAACTCCACCTATTCTTTCTCCTCCTCTGCCCACTCTTATTCCTCCTCCCATTCTTCTTCCCCCATATCACGCCCCAAAAATCCAGCTTCTCCTCCTCCTACTCCTCTTCCTCTTACTTTTTCCTCCTCCTCCTCCTCCTCCTCCTCCTCCTCCTCCTCTGTCCACTGTTCCTCTACCCAATCCTCTCTTCCTTCACTTCTAAACCTGTTTCTTTATCCTAATTTTCAGGCTTAATTCACCCTTAAGCTCTTCAACCAAACTCATTCTTTACTTTTAATCTTTTTTTCGTATCATATCCTCCTCCTCTTCCTCCTCCTCCTCCTCCTCCTCCTCCTTTTTGTCCTCCACCCTAACTATCCTGCTGAACCTCTTATTTCTTTATCTTTTACATTTCTATCTTATCCCATTCACATCCTTCTTCTTCACTCTGCACCTCTTCATTCGTCAATTGCAGTCCTTTTCATGCACAATCTTTCCTCAGCAAACCTTTTTTTTTTGTTTACTCAATCACTCTCTTCTTCATCCCAAAATCTTCCCTCTCTTAACCATAATCCCTAAAAGTGCCCTCTTCTTTCCCTAATCATATCATCGCTCTCGCTTCTTCCTCTTCCTCCTCCTCTCCGTCCTTTTCCTCCTAACCCTCCTCCCCTTTTCATCTTCCTCCTTCATTTAGTCTTTCATTCCATCTATCGCTTCTAAACCTCCCATTTTTTATCCTTTTCAATTGTACCTTCTTACACCCAAAGCCTTTCTTTTTTTCTCTCTCTCTAACTTCTTACTCTTTGAATTTGAATCCTTCTTCATCACCGAACCCAAAACTTTCCTTTCACCACCCCAATCCCTAAAACTACCCTCTTCTATCCGTGATTCTTCCTACAACCTCCTCTTTCACTACCAAACTTCTCCATCACAATCCTTCCTTTCCTTCACTGCAACCCTTCCTGAAGTCCTTCCTCCTTCACTCCAAACATTTCTTCCTTTATTTCTTTTTCCTATCGCCACAAATTGACACTTCCTTTTCGTATAACAATCTTCCCCCTCCATCACCACAACTTTCCTTTGAAATCTTTACTTCACCGAAACTTTCCACTGAGACATCCTCCTTTACCCTACACTTCCTTCCTTTGCTGCCTTATTCCCAGCGCCAACAACCAGCTACTTCCTTCCCTTCTTAACCACAAAATCCTCCCAGTAGTCTTCTAATTCTCTTCACCAGTGCAGTATAACTTCCCTCTTACCCATCTTCTTCCTCCATGTCTTCCCTTCTCTATCTTTTTACCCTCTACTCAAGAATTTTTTTCTCGTGTTTCTGTGTAAAGTTTTCCTGCCCTGTGTGCTCGTCTTCCTCACGTGGTACCTACTTTAAAATGTCCTCTTACGTCTCCCAGCCAGACACGCCTCCTCTGTCCTCTCTATTCTCCCTCTACTCTCCCTCGTCCCTCTAGGCGTGGTCTGTGTCATGCTACCCGACCTCGGCTAAATTAGGTAGAAAATAGAAAGGAAAGTAAGGGAAGTGTATTTTATCTGTGTAGTGGACAGTTTTTTGTTGTTGATGCTTAGAATAGAGTGGCCGAGGGGTAAAA
>NW_026973673.1:1470000-1477500 GCF_035594125.1 Scylla paramamosain | reverse complement strand
ATAATAATAATAATAATAATAATAATAATAATAATAATAATAATAATAATAATAATAATAATAATATGACCTTTGTCTTCGTTTTATTTCCTAACTACTATTACTACTGCTGTCACTACTACCAATTCCACTACCACTATCACCAACACGACACGCACCCTCATCATCACCAGCAGCACCACCATCACCACAACCACCAACACCACACACACCCTGTCTTCAGAAGTAAACAGTTCACGCAGGGAAGCCACAGAACGCTTGACTTCTGATCTCTCTAAAATTTCTGACTGGAGCAGAGCAAACTTGGTATTGTTCAATGCCTCAAAAACTCAATTCCTCCATCTATCAACTCGACACAACCTTCCAGACAACTATCCCCTCTTCTTCAATGACACTCAACTGTCCCTCTCTTCTACACTGAACATCCTCGGTCTGTCCTTTACTTATAATCTAAACTGGAAACTTCACATCTCATCTCTAGCTAAAATAGTTTTTATGAAGTTAGGCGTTCTGAGACGTCTCTGCCAATTTATCTCACTCTTCCAGTTGTTAACTCTGTACAAGGGGCCTTATCCGTCCATGTATGGAGTATGCTTCCCATGTCTGGGGGTGTTCCACTCATATCGCTCTTCTAGACAGGATGGAATCAAAAGCTTTTCGTCTCATCAACTCCTCTCCTCTAACTGACACTTCAACTTCTTTCTCATCGCCGCAATGCTGCATCTCTTGCTATCTTCTACCGCTATTTTCATGCTAACTGCTCTTCTGATCTTGCTAACTGCATGCATCCCCTCCTCCCGCGGCCTCCTCTTTCTCTCACCACTATGCTGTCCACGTCTCTAATGCAAGTGTTAACCAGTATTCTCAATCATTCATCCCTTTCTCTGGTAAACTCTGGAATTCCCTGCCTACTTCAGTATTTCCACTTTCCTATGACTTGAAATCCTTGAAGAGGGAAGTTTCAAGACACTTATCCTTCAATTTTTTTACTACCGCTTTGGAACCTATTCGGGTACCGGCATCTCAGAGGGCCTTTTTTTTTATTATTATTTTTTTTTTTTTTGTTGCCCTTGGCTTATGTCCCTCCTACATAATAAAAAAAAAAATCTCCATAACCTCCACCACCACCACCACCACCACCACCACCACCACCACTAACCCTCACTACACCAATACTGTCAATCCTTCACCTTCTCTCGGATTTCTTGCTGAAGTGGATATGAAATAAACCATTTTGCTATTTCTTTTATTTATTTCCTTCGTCTCTCCTTTTTTTCCGTCTTTGCCTCTCGTTTCGTACCCTTCTTTCCTCTGCCTCTTCTCTTTTCGCTTTGCTTACCTTTCTCCGCACTTCCTTCTTTTATCTTTTGTAATCTTGTCTCTCCCTTTCCTTTTCTTTTCTTCCCATCTTTTTCTTTTCATTTTCCTTTTCTTATCTCAGGTCTTCCATCATTCCTTCTCCTTTCTTTTTCATCTTTTCTTACGAACTTCTATCCTTCTTACTCTATTTCTTTCTTTTCCTTCTCTGTTTCCTCCTTTCCATTCATTCATTTTCTTTCTCTTCTCCTCCTTTATTCTTCTCTCTTAATTTTATTTTGATTTCTTTTTCCTCGACTTTTCCTCCCTTTCATCCTTTTTTTTCATATTTCTTTTCTTTCTTTCCTTCCCTTTCTTCTCGTTTTTCCTTCTCTTTCTATCCCATTCTTTATCTTCCCTTCCTTACTGTCTTGCATCTCTTTTTCCCTTCCATTCCTTCCATCGTTTCTTACTCCGATTCCTTCTATCCTTCCACTTCCCTCCTTCCCTCCATGCCATTCTCCTTTTACTCCTTTCTCTCCTTTCCTTTCTCCTCCTTCCTCTTCTCTCCTCTCCCTCCTTTCCCTCCTTCACACCTCCAAATTAGGAAAATCTGTGTCAGCATTTTAGAAAGTTTCCTGGAGAAGTATATGTGAAAGAACTGGAATTTCCCCCCCCAAGTCTTGGGTTCCTGAGTTAAGTGGCAAGGGTTCGTGCCTTTATGGACAGGTGTGGGGCGCAGGTGTGTGGGGAAGGTGTATAGGGAAGCTGTCGGAGGTGGGGTGGGGGGACATGTGGAGAGTAAAACGGTCTAGGGTGTGGATAGGTTTGGAAGAGTAAGTGTGGAAAAGCAGGTGTGGTGAAGGTCTGAGAGCATGTGTGGAGAACAGAGTGTTGGAGGGTAACACAGTGTGGAAGGAAACAGGTCTAGAAGGAAGGGAAGCTGATGTGGAGAGGAAAATAAGGGAGAAAAGGTTTGGAGGAGGCAGATGTGGAGGGAAAAGGTATGACAGAACAAGTTTGGAAACGAATGAATGGAATGGAAAGCAGATGTGGGAGGAACAAGGTAAGATAGATTAGCAGGCTTGGAGATGGACAGATGTGAGGAGACATGTAGTAAACAAAATAGGCTGGTATTTAGCAGATGTGGAGTAGCAGGTGTTTAGTTTAAAAAACGAGTGTTAATAGGTAATGGGAAGGAATGAGGGGAAAAGGTGAGGTGTGAAGGAGAACAGGTGTGTGTGTGTGTGTGTGTGTGTGTGTGTGTGTGTGTGTGTGTGTGTGTGTGTGTGTGTGTGTGTGTGTGTGTGTGTGTGTGTGTGTGTGTGTGTGTGTGTGTGTGTGTGTGTGTGTGTGTGTGTGTGTGTGTGTGTGTGTGTGTGTGTGTGTGTGTGTGTGTGTGTGTCTGTGTCTGTGTGTGTCTGTGTGTGTGTGTGTGTGTGTTTGTGTGTGTGTGTCTGTGTGTGTGTGTGTGTGTGTGTCTGTGTGTCTGTGTGGATGAAAAGGTGTCAGGAAAAAGCAACATACATATTTGTGAAATGTAGTTTGCAAATGTGTATAATGTAAAACAGATCTCTCTCTCTCTCTCTCTCTCTCTCTCTCTCTCTCTCTCTCTCTCTCTCTCTCTCTCTCTCTCTCTCTCTCTCTCTCTCTCTCTCTCTGTCTCTCTCTCTCTCTCTCTCTCTCTCTCTCTCTCTCTCTCTCTCTCTCTCTCTCTCTCTCTCTCCCCTACACAAACACACACACAATTTCAATACAAAATTTCAATACACAACAGGTACATATTACATTCCACACTTCCAAATGCGGGACAACGAGCTTAACAAATTAATGTGTTAAAAATGTAATTACACTTATTGAAAGGACGAGTATAAGTAATTCAATTTATTAAAGCCACGAGATTATTTTTTTCATATTTTTAACCTTGTCTCTTTGCATCTGAGGAAGAGAGAGAGAGAGAGAGAGAGAGAGAGAGAGAGAGAGAGAGAGAGAGAGAGAGAGAGAGAGAGAGAGAGAGAGAGAGAGAGATGTTCTTTGTCAAACGTAAGTGCTTCTCTCCTTCCTTCTTTTTTTTCCAAATTTCGACACACACACACACACACACACACACACACACACACACACACACACACACACACACACACACACACACAGGGAGATTATTAGAAAGGACACAAAATAGAAGTCGTAATAGGATTATATACGTGTGTGTGTGTGTGTCACTGTGAGAGAGAGAGAGAGAGAGAGAGAGAGAGAGAGAGAGAGAGAGAGAGAGAGAGAGAGAGAGAGAGAGAGAGAGAGAGAGAGAGAGAGAGAGAGAGAGAGAGAGAGAGACGAAACTAAAATCATAAAAAAATAACTAAGTAAAGAGACTAGAAGACAAAAAAATCAAATAAATTCAAAGGAAAAAAGAAACACAAAAGAACACAAACAAGTACCAGTAACAAAAATCCTTAACGAGGCTACCTTTTGAAATACCTCTGCAGGTGAAACTCGTGCAGGGAAGCAAGAGAACGTAAAGGATTACAAAGGATTAGCTTGCTTTTACAGTCTACACCAAACTCTCACTGCTGTAAACTAGCTTTCTGGGATGAGGGAAGCGAGTGTGGTGTGACAGAGAGAGTGAGCGAGTGAGTGAGTGAAGGAGTGAGCGAGTGAGTGATGGAGTGAGTGAGTGAGTGAAGGAGTGAGCGAGTGAGTGAAGGAATGAGCGAGTGAGTGAAGGAGAGAGTGAGTGAGTGAGTGAGTGAAGGAGTGAGTGAGTGAGTGAAGGAGTGAGTGAGAGAGTGAAAGAGTGAGTGAGAGAGTGAGTGAGTGAGTGAATGAAGGAGAGAGTGAGTGAGTGAGTGAATGAAGGAGAGAGTGAGTGAGTGAAGGAGTGAATTACGTATGTATTTATAAAATTTTGGTTTGTGGGTGCAGCGACACGTGGACGGAGGAGGAGGAGGAGGAGGAGGAGGAGGAGGAGGAGGAGGAAAATAAAATAGATAGGAGTATCGATAAAAATTCCTGATGTATTTCTATTTCCTCCTTCTTCTCCTCCTCCTCCTCCTCCTCCTCCTCTTCCTGTTGTTTCTTTTCTTCATGTTGATCATCTTCCCCTCCTTCTGCTTTCTCCTCTTCCTTCTCCTTCTGGGGTATCCCGTCTAAATACGTGCTATCCTGTCCCTCCCACTAATAGTTAGCATAGAACAAGGTCCATCTAGACGGACCTTGGCACAGAATAGTTACCCAAAAAGCTTAGAAAGGACCTTGGTTGTTGTTTGCATTTCCTTTGTATTCCTTTGTGTACCTTTGTATTCCTCCTCCTCCTGTTGTTATTACTCTTATTCATCTTCTTATCCGCCCCCACTTTTCCTTTTCATGTTTTTGTTGTTGTTGTTGTTGTTGTTGTTATCTTCATCATCATCATCATCATCCTCATTTTCCCTTTCTTACTCTTCCACCTCTTCCTCCTTCCTATCATTGTTGTTCTTATCATTTTTCTTCATCTCCTTCTCCATCTCCTCCTCCTCCTTCTCCCGTGTCGCAGATCCATGTTGCCCTCGACTCCTGGCCAATTAGACAGGTGTCAGTTAATTAAGCCCAGGACAAACTTAATTACCATACGTGAAGGCCAGGAAAAAGTGTAGCATAAGGAGGAGGAGGAGGAGGAGGAGGAGGAGGAGGAGGAGGAGGAGGAGGAGGAGAGGAAGAAGAAGAAAAGAAGACGGAATCGTATATAAAAAAATAGAATACCCTTTGACGCTTCCTAGATCCAACAAGAATTAAATAAAGTACTGTTCTATCCAGTTTCATACAGGGACTGCCATGTGTAGGGCTGATGGTTTCTTGCAGCTTTCCCTATTTTTTCATGTTTTTATATTCTTATGATTTATACAATGATTGGTAACTTCAGATAGAACCTTTATCTTTGAAATTGCAATAGTCTCTGACACTCCATAAACCCAAAAAGAGTCAATTCAAGAAGCCAAAAAATTCTGCGCGATCTGGCACGTGCTCGAGGAAGACAAATATGCACATTGCTCTGACAGACGGAGCTGCAACACATTTCTTGGAGCCGTCGCAGCTAAAAAAAAAAAAAAAAAAAAAAGAAAGAGGAAACGAAGAGCGAAGGATCAGCCAGAGAGAGCCTTTCCTCTGGCAGCAATGCTCCAGCACAGCAAAGTCCTTCACCCCAGCACGGTCGCGCCACCACCTCTCTCATATTCTGGACCATTCTGAAACACTACTATGCCGCATCTTCTTCTCCATCTCCTCCTCCTCCTTCTCCCGTGTCGCAGATCCATGTTCCCCTCGACTCCTGCACTGCATTCAAAAGCCTATAGTTGAAGTAACTCAGGTTTTTAAGGTGTTTTGATGGCTCTAGTGGCAGGAAGACAAGATTTCATCATTACTGACAGGAGAAACACTTTGAGAGGTCAATCATCTCCTTGGAAAATAGTGGTGGTGAGAGAACAACGTGTTTCAGAATACGCGCCCCTGCCCTCACGCTTCCCGGAGAGACACTGGGGGCATTTAGAAGAGCAGTCTCAGGACGCCTCGGGAGCTTCACTATCTGACTGTCTGTACCGTTTGAAAAAGTCACCTGGGAAGATTTTTATTCGTTTACCTTGAGAGAGAGAGAGAGAGAGAGAGAGAGAGAGAGAGAGAGAGAGAGAGAGAGAGAGAGAGAGAGAGAGAGAGAGAGAGAGAGAGAGAGAGAGAGAGAGAGAATGCTATCAAATATATTTTATAGATTTGCAATGATTATTACTTGCCATTTTTAATAGCTATTTTTTTCTTTCTTTTTTTTTTCTTAGAGAAAGTCGCGATTCAGTTTTTTTTTTATAAAGATATGTTTCCCTGTCACTTTTTTTTGTCTATTTCCTTTTCCGTATTTTTACTCGTTCATCCATTCTTTCCTTTGTTTTCTGTAATGTTATGTACACCATCTAAACTAATTAAAAATAACATCATTATCTAATTTCCTTTTCCCTTTTTTAATTCCTCCCCTTTCTTCTCTTTTGTAACTTTAAATTATCATTCCATAAATTCACAAGATTCTCTTACTCCCTTTCTTCGTGTCTTCGTTCACTCCATGTTTCTCTTCCCTTCACTAGACACAGGAATTCAGAATGACATCAATTTTATTCCATCCTTCATTTCTTCTTCTATTCCCTCTGTTAATACCTTAACACTCTCTAGTTTGTTTTATGGAAACGTAAATTGAAAACGACATTATTTTCGTCCTTCTACATTCCTTTCTTGCATGTACCTTACTTTTAATTCACTTCTATTGAAAACGATCTTTTCTGGGTATAAATAATTATAGAACCTTGCTAACTGAACATGCAATACAATTAAGAGAGCCTGTCAGGGAATTCATCCAGGAAAGAAACATTAAAAAGACACGTATTCTTTTCCTTTCTTTTTTTATGTCCAACCAGGAGAATCACAATATGGAGTATCTATGTGTCTCAGATTCCACAATGCTTTTAGCCTACACGTCTATGATGCATCTTAAATCCTCGGAGAAAAGTATATTGTGTCCTATTGATTAAGTCTGCCTGCTTGGAGGGAGTGAGTGAGTGAGTGGGTGGTGAGTGAGTGAGTGGGTGATGAGTGAGTGGGTGGGTGGGTCCGTGGGTGAGTGAGTGAGTGAGTGAGTGAGTGAGTGAGTGAGTGAGTGGGAGGGTCGGTGGGTGAGTGAGTGAGTGAGTGAGTGAGTGAGTGAGTGGGTGGGTGGGTGAGTGAGTGAGTGAGTGAGTGAGTGGGTGGGTGGGTGAGTGAGTGAGTGAGTGAGTGAGTGAGTGAGTGGGTGGATGGGTGGGTGGGTGGATCGGTGGGTGAGTGAGTGAGTGAGTGAGTGAGTGAGTGAGTGAGTGAGTGAGTGAGTGGGTGGGTGGGTGAGTGAGTGAGTGAGTGAGTGAGTGAGTGAGTGAGTGAGTGAGTGGGTGGGTGAGTGGGTGCAGTTCTATAATGTTTCTCAATTAGTTTGGTTCTTTCTTGTTCAGCAAAGTGATCAAATACTAAAGAAAACTGCACGATTTCTTGGACGTTAGTTTTTGGAAATCTATTCATTTAGAGTGAAAAAAAAAGAATATTTGAATCACAGTTATGCAATATATTTTCTTGAAACTCATCCACTTCTGTATCTCACCAAATCCAACATTTCCCTGCAACTTCATGAGAAACCACCAGATAATTCTTTACCACATCCCT
>NW_026973673.1:1457500-1462500 GCF_035594125.1 Scylla paramamosain | reverse complement strand
ATATATATATATATATATATATATATATATATATATATATATATATATATATATATATATATATATATATATATATATATATAAGAGGGCCTCTGGAAGTTACATTTTCTTTTTTTTTGTCTTATATTGCATATATAAGAATACTTTATAATCTTATTAGTATTTTTTTTTTCATGTAAGAAGGTCTCTGGCCAAGGACCACGAACAGGCAAATAATAAGCGCCCAATTAAAATGCAAAGTCCTGAAGATTAGAACCAAAAGAAAGGATTGTCGAAAACTAGAGGAGCATCTTGAAACCTCCCCCTTGAAGGAGTCCAAGTCATCGGTGAGGGGAAGTACAGAAGCAGGCAGGCAGCTCAGTGAAGGCAGGATTTTATGGATACGGAAATTGACTGTGTTGTTGAAAAGGAAACGTAATCAGTGTGGAAGTAATTCTTATTAATGGAAAGGTCATTGTCTCTCTCTCCTCTCTCTCTCTCTCTCTCTCTCTCTCTCTCTCTCTCTCTCTCTCTCTCTCTCTCTCTCTCTCTCTCTCTCTCTCTCTCTCTCTCTCATACAAATATATCCTTTCATAACAAAGATTACAATTAACATTATTATCATTCCTGTTATTGTTATTGCATATTCCATATATTATGTCATCATAATTGTCATAACACTTGTTCTTGTTATTAGTTTTACTCTTACTGTGTGTGTGTGTGTGTGTGTGTGTGTGTGATAGGAAATTACAATCACTTAAGAGAATTGTTTCAAGAGGTGACGCGGAGATAATATATATAATATATAACAGTAAACTAGAACAATGATTTAATCCTTTCACTGTGATATGCAGTGACTCATTACACTGATAAAAATTACCGGAAAGAATATAAAAGGATAAAAGTATATATCTTTTACAATTCTAGGCAATATGATGTTCAGATATATTTGTTTCACTGTATAAACCTTTACATTGTGATATGCACTGATTCACAATCCCACACCCAAAACCTAAAAGAGAATAAAAAAAATATATAGAGGTTATGACGATATACAGATGTGTCCATAAAAAAAAAAAAATAGCGGCATTATCTCTTTCACTATGATGTGCAATAACTTACAACACAAGAAATATTCTACAGGGACACATAACCAGAACTTAAAGAATAAAAAAAGTATAAAAAAAAAAAAGAAAGAAAGAAAGGAAAAAAGATCATCACAATTTGTAGCCACTGCTGTTTAGACGTGAGCTGAAGCAAAAAAAAAAAAAAAAAAGGTAATATTTCACGGCAAAAGCTTTCCATCACTACAAACACTGCACACACAGCAGAGAGCCCCATACCAAGACCTACTAGAGAGAATAAAAGAATTAAAAATTACAATACCACAATTTCCAGCCACCAGTGCTCAACGTGACGGAATAACAAGTAACGATTTATTGCACATTTCACCGTGACCTTCACCAACACACAACACAAGAAACACTTTAGAAAACCTGCACTGAAATCTACAAGAAAAAAAATATATATAAATAAATAAAAAATAAAAATAAATCATAATTTCTAGCCAGTACGCTGCTTACACGTCATTATGAAACAAGGAAGTAATATCACAGGTAGGAAAGGAAAAAAAAAATGGTGAACAAAAGTGGAGTAAAACATTTGAAGACCAACATCCAATAATTGCATCTATTTAGTTACGTATTTTTTTTTTCTTTTTACATAATGTTTGTTTATATTTCTTGATGTGAGTCTTCTGTATCATGCATCTTATTTCATTAATTTAGTTACGGTTGTTTTATTCATTTTTTTTTTTTCAATAATTCAGCAGGTGAGTGTTCCCGTCATATTTCATTTTTGTTTCCTATCATGTGTCTTCTCATGCATGCTGTACAAAATTTATTCTTTTAGTTTACAGCATATTCCTTTTTCTCAGATAATTTAATTTCTATTCCCTGCCCCCTTGTGTTTTTACATATACATCTTGCGTCTTTTTACTTATTCAATACTTTTTTTTTCTGTACATTCGTTATTTTCTTATGTTTTTTTTTTTTTTTTATTTCGTCATAAGTGCCGTCGGTCCTCAACCTACATTTACTGCCAACGATTCAGCAGCTTGTTCTGTGCGCTGCTCATTATTTTCTCTTCAATACACACACTTAACCTGCTATTCAAACCGTTATTCACTTTGTTTTATTAATACATTCGTTAATTGTCATCAGTGTCCAACACTTTCGCAGCTTCCTTTCTTCATCACTCACTCTCTTCTACTCGCTCCACTTCCTGTTATTCACCTACGAGCAAGGACAGATCAACGGCTTCTGGTAATGCAGTGCTCTATTGCTTCACCTTGATAATCAACCTGCTGCTAAGGTTAGTGGGAGGGTGGGCGTCCGTGTGTCACAGGCACGAGGGAAGCACCGACGTTCATTTGCAATTAGCCAGTGATGCCTAAAGGAAGGAAGGGAATCTTGGACGCCATGGATTTTCTTATGACGGGATGAACTAGATTGCATACGTGTATGATGTGCTTATTGCTGTTGTTACTACTAAATTATTATTATTATTATTATTATTATTATTATTATTATTATTACTATTATTATTATCACAATCAATCATCCTTGTTTTTCCTATTAATGCTACTACTACTACTACTACCACTATTAATACTATTATTTGTATTAATGCTGCTACTACTACTACTACTATTACTACTACTACTGTTACTACTACTAGTACTACTACTACTACTACTACTACTACTACTACTACTACTACTACTACTACTACTACATGTACTATTATTATTATTACTACTAATATTAATAATACAGTTTACATTATTATAACATTTTTTTAGGGGGTGGATTAGTGAAATTATCTACCGTGAAATTTTGTCGGGACACTCAAAAAAAACATTGATAACATTTTTAGTGACAGGGGCTAATGAGAGCATGACGTATAGAAAGCAAATCAATATTATCATGTGTAAAGAAATGCAAAGAAGAAACAGAGGCAAAGAAGCAAAGACAAGGAAGAGAAAGGGAAACAGGTACAAAGACAATGCACAGAAAGAGAAACAAAGGTAAAAAAAAAAAAGCATGAAAAGAAGACATAAAGGAAGGTAGATAAAGAGAAAGCAGAAAAAAAATAAGAAACAGGAGTAAAGAGAATGCAGAGAAAGCAAAACGAAGCTAAAGAGAACGTAGAGAATGAGAAAGGGAGGTAAAGAAAATGCAGAAGGAAAAATGAAAAAAAGGGAAACAAAAGATCTAGAAACAGAAAACAAGGAGAATTATACAACATTTTTTCCTACAAGACACAGCAGTGAACAAACAATATTAATACGCAACGTTACAGAGATTCAGTTAAGTCTTGTCACCGTCCGCCTTGATGCAACAACAAGGTGATTACATTACAAGGTACACTAACTGATGTTTATGACGTGTGTGTGTGTGTGTGTGTGTGTGTGTGTGTGTGTGTGTGTGTTTCATGTACAGCTTTGATTTTATTTTCATATGATGAAATTGGTCACAGATTCATCCTCTCTCTCTCTCTCTCTCTCTCTCTCTCTCTCTCTCTCTCTCTCTCTCTCTCTCTCTCTCTCTCTCTTACACACACAAAAAAAGATAATAATACAGTTACTGGCAGGAAAACATGTTGAAATACAGCAAAACATCCCTAACGAGACAAAAACATTAATTAAAACAACAAACAAATAAAACTTGGAAGGCAGCACAAAATTGACGATTTTTTTTGCTATTTTTTTTTACTCTCCCTTCATTTCTGCTTCTTCGTAACCTCCCATATTCTCTCTCTCTCTCTCTCTCTCTCTCTCTCTCTCTCTCTCTCTCTCTCTCTCTCTCTCTCTCTCTCTCTCTCTCTCTCTCTCTCCATCGTTTCTTTCCGAAAGAACTCCCTTTTCTCTTATTCTTTTCATTCTCTTTCTATTCGGCTCCATTTATTTCCTTTAAATTTTTCAATTCTTGCCCTTCCTTATTCCCCTTTATCCAACTATTTTTTATTCTGCCATCTTCCTTTTCTTCCCTCACGTTCTTCGTCGTATAATTTCCATTCTTTTGTCACTGTTTTCCTTAACTTTTCTTCGGCCATTTTTTTCTAGTTTTCATTCTTCTTCCTTCTCTTCTCTTTCTCAATCTTTCTTGCCCTGTAAACCATATCTTCATATTTTCTGTTGTCATTTCATATTTTCCCTTTCATATCTTTTTTTTTTTTCTGTTCCATATTTTCTCTACCCTGGATCCCTACTGTATTCTTTTCTCACAAATGCTCTTCCTTAGTTTCATTGCATCTATTATTTTATCATTGTCTTCTTTTCATCCCTTCCTTTACTTCTTTTTCCATACTCTCAAGTCTATTACTACCAACAGAGATTTATATTCCATACTTTTTTTTTTCCTTTCAACATTTTCTATTTTTTCTATCCCTCCTCCACTTGTCCTCCATGCATTTCTTTCTCTATTTTTCTTTCCTCTGTTCCTTCTCCACTTCCCTTCCATACCTTCTTTTCCACATTTTCATTTTCCTATATCCCTCCACTACTTCTCTTCCATACCTTTTTTTTTCCGCATTTTCTTTTTCCTGTATCCCTCCCCCACTTCTCTTTCACACCTTCTTTATTTTCTACATTTTCTCTTCCCTAGCTTCCTCCGGTACTCATCCACTTCTCAACACACAGCAAGATGTATACACAACCGTGCGTCTGATACCCCTAATCGAGAATAACAGAGTGACAGCAAGGGGAACAAGGACTGACAGGTAGAGGGACTGGTAGACTGACAGGTAGACGGCACACCACTAGACACACACACACACACACACACACACACATTGACAAGAGAGAGAGAGAGAGAGAGAGAGAGAGAGAGAGAGAGAGAGAGAGAGAGAGAGAGAGAGAGAGAGAGAGAGAGAGAGAGAGAGAGAGAGGGAGAACAGCCCACTCAACATGCCGCTACTAAGTGCCAGAAAGAAAAAAAAAAGACATCGAGGAATAATTT
>NW_026973673.1:1442500-1452500 GCF_035594125.1 Scylla paramamosain | reverse complement strand
TTTCCAAAATACAGGAGTGAAGGCACTTACTAAAAACTCCGCACAAACTAAGATGAAATGCACAACAAGACAAAATACGAACAGCAAACAAAGATACGAACAACACAGCACAACACAACGAACCGCCCGTCCTTCATCACAACAAAGCCTTTTTCTTCCCTTCCCAAAAACCACGAGAGGATGGACGTACTAAAAACTCAAGGTACTAAACAAAACCCTTTCACCACCAGAGACCATTCAAAGCTTCTATCAAATATTCCATTACTTGTCAAAAAAAATAATAGGAGATAAAATTCAGTGGGTTAAAAAAAAAAAAAAAAATTTTTTTACACTTTCATTGCCATAAGTATCATTTTAAATAACAAGCATCATTTTAAATTTAATACAATCTTTTAATTATACCCAGAAATAAAACCACATTTCTGCTCTTCAGATAACTTGACTTCACTTAACCTCAACAAGTAGAAGAAAAAGAAAAATCAACTGCATAAATTAAAACATTAATTGTCAAGAGCCGGAAGCAAAAAAAAAAAAAAAAAATTCAGAATGTTCCAGTAGAATACAATACATTTCTTGTTGTTTTGTGCGTCTGTCTGTCAGTCTGCCTCGACCCAAGGACCCAGAAAGTTATTAGCGTCAGTAAGAGGGACAGAAAATATCACTGCAAGTTATAACATTGATTGGCAAGAGGAGGAGGGAGAAAATGCGAATATTTGTGTGATGGCCAATGCTACGCTTGTGTGTGTGTGTGTGTGTGTGTGTGTGTGTGTGTGTGTGTGTGTGTGTGTGTGTGTGTGTCGACCCAAAGACCCAGAAAGTTACTAGGGTCAGAGAGAGAGAGAGAGAGAGAGAGAGAGAGAGAGAGAGAGAGAGAGAGAGAGAGAGAGAGAGAGAGAGAGAGAGAGAGAGAGAGAGAGAGAGAGAGAGAGAGAGGTTATATTTTCATGTGCATCTCATCTTTGATTCCTGAAATTTGTTTAATGAATATTATTTTGAATTTTTCATGACTCAGCAATTGAGCACTGGCATAATATATTTCTCTCTCTCTCTCTCTCTCTCTCTCTCTCTCTCTCTCTCTCTCTCTCTCTCTCTCTCTCTCTCTCTCTGTGTGTGTGTGTGTGTGTGTGTGTGTGTGTGTTGTGTGTGTAATTCGAGGCGTGTATACTGCGAGATATTAAAGGACATGCAGTTTAAGTTTCCTCCTCCTCCTCCTCCTCCTCCTCCTCCTCCTCTTAATGAAAGGTCATATACAAGAACGTGACCTTCCCAGAAACGGACCTTCAACTCACTCTCTTCTTCCCCTTTCCTTCCCTCACTCCTCCCCTCACCCTCTCTTGCCTTAACCCTCCTTTCTTTCCCCTTCCTTCTTTCCCCCTTTCCTCTCTTCCCCGTCCCTTCACCATTCCTTCCACTTTCACCCTCTCCTCTCTTCACTCTTTTGTCTTTTTTTCCTCCTTTCCTCCCTTCTACCCTCTTTCCACTTCACACTCTCGCCCTTCCTCCTCCCTCCCCTCCTCCTTTCCCCTTCCCTCCTTCCTCCCTTCTCTCCCTCCATCTGTTATTTTTAATCTACAAATATATTCCATGTCATCCCTATTTTGTTGCCTCTTTCATCCCACTCTCCCTCTCTTTACAGCAAGGTGGTGCCGCTGTGGTGTTGGCAGTGAGTGTTCTGGGGGAATGCATGGGAGTGTAATGCTTAGAGATGAAAGTACAGTAGGTATATTAAGTTGACTGCAAATGAGACTCTAGAGGAACGACAACAACAATATCAAACAGTAATATCAAAGAAGGTTTTTTCCAAGTTTCCATCTGCAAAGAATGAACCAAAAGGAAAAAGAACGTGGCTTTGTTTTGGTTTTGTAGATACTGTCGTACATCACAGTCGGAACCACTCGCTTGTTTTTTATTTCCAAAGAAAAAAAATCTAAAAGGAAATATATTTGAGTTTCTGGAGTGCACGGGATGTAAAGGACAGTCACTCTTAGAATAATACTCTTTTAGGATGAGAATCTAACAATAGTAACAATAATAAACAGCAATGCTTCAGAGATAAAAATGATACGATTACATAAGAATGCAGAGATTTAACAAAAAAAAGCTACGCAAAAAGTAAAACCTTCTACTGACATAACAAAAATATCTATGTTATCTTTTTCAACTCAGATAACCAGATAAATGTTTTTTTTTTTTTTTTTTGTAGCTTATGTGTCTATCCGCTTAGAATATTTCCCGTGACGCAATGATAGCTATGGTGTGTGTACTGAGGCAAGGAAAGGTGAGGTGTGCGACTGGACTTTGTGAATAAGAGTTGCCAGGATCACCGACCCCTGTATGGATGTGGGAAATGATTTACAAAGAAAGAGTGTGACAAACGAGAGCAAGTGATGTAAGGAACGTGGGCTTACAAAGAGTATTTTGTTGGGCATACACGTTATTTTCTTATCCTGTGTTGTGTAACCTTCACCATGTTGCCAATATTGTTACGAAGCTTTAAATGTCGTGTGTGTGTTGTTGTAGTTACTCTGTCTAATGTTTCTTCGTCACCGTGAGAAAAATAAATAAATAAAACATAAGCAAATAAAATAGAATAAAGCCTGGCGTGTCCTGACTTTTATTGTTGTTGTTGTTACTATTACTGCTACTATCACTGCTACTACTACTACTACTACTATCTACACTACTACCATTACTACCACTAACAAGAGCAACAACAACAGCAACAACAACGACAATGACGACGAAGAAAAAAGATAATTACAAAGAAACACAACACTTTAGAAGAAGAAAAAAAGAAAACATTGTAAAAATTAGTTTTAAACACTAAAATTACTTTCCTATTTCGTATCAACATTTCTTCCTTGGTTAACAGTTTTCTTCCCTTCCATTCTCCCTCCCAGTCTTCCTTCCCTTCTCCAAGGAAGAGGTGAGCAGCTTGGAAGAAGAAAACTCTTACTTTCATTTGGCAAAGACTCAAGACTACACAACTTCTTCAAACTGTAGAAAGTCCAAGGAGAGAGCAGAAACAGACAGACACACACACAGAAATAGGTAAACAGAGAGAGAAAATAGACTGACAAGAACACTGGGACAGTAGCACACACACACACACACACACCACACACACACACACACATTATTAGTAGAGGTAAAAAATACAACTTTTCATAAACCATTGTGTGTGTGTGTGTGTGTGTGTGTGTGTGTGTGTGTGTGTGTGTGTGTGTGTGTGTGTAGGAGTGAGGTATACGAGATAACACAATCTAAAGGTATTTCAGGTCAAAACGATAGTATCAAACAAACTTATGAATAGCAAACAAGGAAGACAGTACCAAACATTTGACACACACACACACACACACACACACACACAATCTTCCCTCCAAAAACACACACACAGGAATTCATGCAAACACACACACAAAAAAAAATAAATAAAAAAACAGCCAAACACTTTCCAAAACAAAACAAGGCGACACAAAATCACCTGGGCTCCTTGAAAATGACAATTCAGATTCACAGAGAGACAGGGAGAGACTAAACATTTTGAAGTTCATGCACTCCTTCATTCTTTCGTCTCGCTTTTGTTACTCTCTCTCTCTCTCTCTCTCTCTCTCTCTCTCCTTCTCTCTCTCTCTCTCTCTCTCTCTCTCTCCTCTCTCTCTCTCTCTCTCTCTGTAACACTACATTCATATTTAAAAATTGAGAAAAGAGTAGGTGAAGGTTTTGAAATTATCGTAAAAATGGAAAATGTGAGAGTGAATCCGTGAAGTGTTACATGAAGTGGAGTGGTGATGCCAGTAGTAGTGGTGGTGGTAGTAGTAGTAGTAGTAGTAGTAGTAGTAGTAGTAGTAGTAGTAGTAGTAGTAGTAGTAGTAGTAGTGATAAGAGTAGTAGTAGTAGTAGTAGTGGTGGTGGTGGTTACAATAATAGCATACCATAAAAGTAGCAGTAGTAGTAGTAATAGTAGTAGTAGTTAGTAGTAGTAGTAATGGTGGTTTCGTAATATTTGTGTAAAGTATATAATTAGAATACTGCATGTTATGGCAATGTTAATAACAATGTTTTTTAGCAGCAATGGAAAGCGCTGAGTACCACAACACTGCTTCTTAACACCACAACAACAACAAACAGCTGCCACTGGACACACAACAACACTGTGAACTACCACCAGCAGGGACTAATACACATCACAATTCTATTACATATTCTTTTCCCCTCCCACGTGCATCTCTGAGTCTTATCATCTATACGTTAAAATACCAACATAAGAGTAGATCACTGCAAAAGAAAAATAAATAAAACTATAAATTAATATTTAAAATAATGAAAATCAGAATCCCATTTCAAGCTTTAGGCGAGAAAATTATCACATTATTTCCTGCTCCTTGTACTCCTTAACCTTCCTTATCTAGACGTAAAATTATCACATTATTTCCTGCTCCTTGTACTGCTTAACCTTCTTATCTACACCTAAAATTATCACATTATTTCTTGCTCCTTGTACTCCTTAACCTTCTTATCTACACCTAAAATTATCACATTATTTCCTGCTCCTTGTACTCCTTAACCTTCTTACCTACACCTAAAATTATCGACATTATTTCCTGCTCCTTGTACTCCTTAACCTTCTTATCTAAACGTAAATTTAGCAAAGTGAAAATAAACCTCTGGCATAAAATAAAAAATCAGATGAACAATACAAAGCTTAACAAGTTTTAGGCGGATCAATTATTATATTTTCTTTTCTAATTTCACGAGCCCCCTCCACCTTATTATGTATACGTCAAAATAACAAAGCAAACCACAAAAATACGCAATTATTAACCAGGTAAGTAACATTTTCACTTCATTTACGCTGCAGCAAAGTTAATTAAGTTAATGACTGTTTACCTGAGCACCACTCTCGCCTGACTGACCTTTTTCATCACTTAGCCTTCATTACATAGAGATCAGACACACACACACACACACACACTCTCTCTCTCTCTCTCTCTCTCTCTCTCTCTCTCTCTCTCTCTCACACAGAGAGAGAGAGAGAGAGAGAGAGAGAGAGAGGAGAGAGAGAGAGAGAGAGATTAGCGAAAGATAGTCCTATTCTTATGCCCCTCCTCTCTCTCTCTCTCTCTCTCTCTCTCTCTCTCTCTCATGAAGAAAGAAAACGTTATTCCTCGCCGGTCTTCATAGAAAATGGAGGAATAATAATAATAAAAAAAAAAGCTGATCTCGTTGGAAAGAAAATACAGTATTGATGTCATGTTTGAAAGGGGGGAGGAGGAGGAGGAGGAGGAAAAATAATATGAAAATAATGGAGAAGGAATGAAAATAAGCAAGTAAGAAAAGAAAAAAAGAAGGAAGGTGGGAGGGAGGGAGGGCAAGAGGGAAAGAGGGAGGGAGGAAAATAATAAAGGAAGGATTGGGAGAAAAGTGATGAAGGGAAACAATGAGGGATAATTCATAAAAAAGGAAAAAGATATGAGGAAAGTTGAAGAAAGGAAAAGGAGGAGATCAGGTGAACAACGAATAAGAAGATATTATGACGGGGATGAGAGAGAGAGAGAGAGAGAGAGAGAGAGAGAGAGAGAGAGAGAGGAGAGAGAGAGAGAGGAGAGAGAGAGAGAGAGAGAGTTCACAAAAGTAAATGTAATTCTTCAACATTTATTTATCTTACAGGTTGAGAAATAGCCCACACACCCTAACTCCTCTCTCTCTCTCTCTCTCTCTCTCTCTCTCTCTCTCTCTCTCTCTCTCTCTCTTGCACATTTCATTCACTTGGCTGACGTCAAGCAATAATTTTCTCATTAAAATTTCAAAATGTTCCTTTCTTCTTCTCTGGCACATTTTATGAGATGAATTAAGTTTTACATTTTGTATTTTCATCCAAGAAACTGGAAAAGAGTACTGCTTATGTATTAAACCTCTCTCTCTCTCTCTCTTTCTCTCTCTCTCTCCTCTCTCTCTCTCTCTCTCTCTCTCTCTCTCTCTCTCTCTCTCTCTCTCTCTCTCTCTCTCTCGTGTGTAGTGTAGTGTAGTGTGTAGTGCGTCTCTTGTGTGATTGTGTGGTGTAGGGAATCTTTTAAACTATCTATATATCTCTCTATCTATCTTTCTATGTTTGTATGTATCTATCTATGTGTCTGTCTGTCGATCTGCCTAGGTATCTACGAATCACCCTCTGTACATCTATAATCTACGTATTATAATGCTGCATCATGCACGTCTATCCGATTCCAGCACATTTTTTTTACAAGCGATAAACTCTCCCTTTATTGTAAAGTTGAGAACACATTGTTCTACATCTGTGAGTCAGTAATCTTCTTCGCTCCATCAGTTAAGAGAGAACCGCTTGAGGTGTGCTTTACACTCAACAAACTGACCTTTTATATTTGAAAAACAGCTTAAGAGCCCGTCAGTGAAGGGTGCAATAGTGTTATTGCCTTCTCGTAGTTATTCCTCTTCAGAAAACAATGATTCGTGTGTTAACATCAGGGGCTTCTTTCACTGATAAAACTTGGGGAATTCCCTCTGTGATATCGTACTTGCATATCACTGTGTTTATGTCTATTCTTATTCTGTCCACCTTACTAATGCAAGAGTTATACAATGCAGTCACTCTTTCACTGGCACACTCAGTTCTCTTAGGCATCTTATTTCCACGTCCCTACGGCTTTGTATTCATTCTTATTCCGTCCCATCTTACTAATGCAAGAGTTAAACAATGCATTCACTCTATCACTGACACATCGTCCCTACGGCTTTGTATTTATTCTTATTCTGTCCATCTTACTAATGCAAGAGTTAAGCAGTATCTTGACTCTCAACATCTTTCACTAGCAAACTCAGGAATTCTGTTTGATGCTGTATTCCCACAGCCCTATGATTTTCTGCTTATTTCTACCTATATTCTGTGCACCTTACTAGCGCAAGAGTTCACCGGTATATTCACTCTTTCACCATTCACTGGAAAACTTAAGAATTCTCTGTCTGACGTCGAATTTCCATCTCTTAACGATTTTTCTACTTTTTATCTTGATCATATTATGTCCACTTTATTAATGCACGAGATATCGTGTTTTCACATACCTAATAACTTTAATTTTATTCTTATCAACTGACTGTTCAACTCACTAAGGCAAGAATTTAAAAAAATGCATCCACTATTCCACCTCTTTCAGCGGCAAACTCTGGAACTCTTTTCAGGATTATAAATTTTCTCAACACCACCTTTAGCTATATTGGTCTCTCTCTCTCTCTCTCTCCTCTCTCTCGCTCTCTCTCTCTCTCTCTCTCTCTCTCTCTCCTCTCTCTCTCTCTCTCTCTCTCTCTCTCTCTCACAAGAACAAAAGGCAAGCTGCAACAAGCCATCAAGTGTACACGCATCAGTCCCTGTATGAAGCACACCTACCTTTTTCCACCTATCATCCCCACCGATAAATGTGCTTATTTTTTTTTTTTAAGCTCTCTCATGACTCAGCATTAACAGCTCAAATACCTATCTTATTCCTCCTGTGAAGGACTTCATGATTCCAGGGGGAGTTTAACAAGCACTGTACTCACTTGCTTCATCAACTCTGTGCCGCTTGACAACACTCGCATTATTGAAGAGAGAAAGCGTTTAATCCTTTCTGCACAATAAGTTTCTGAACTTCCTCACGTCCTTTAGCCAGAATGCGTAGAACAAATCCTCTATAATTAGTGAGAATATAATAAAGATGTAGTAAATCATGGCGGATGTTTAACTCCATATAATTTATAACTCCATTATGGAAGAAAATATATCGCAAATTTTAAATCTCTTAGTGGCATCCAGATTACAATGTTACTGAAAACGTACCAGAACAAGTGTCCCAGGCTGAAACCACTCTGGAGCTGCCTGCCTGCTTCTGTCACGCCACACTCCCCATGAATGAATGTCTTTGAGAAGACATAACCACTCTGGAGCTGCCTGCCTGCTTCTGTCCACGCCACACTCCCCATGAATGAATGTCTTTGAGAAGACATAACCACTCTGGAGCTGCCCTGCCTGCTTCTGTCACGCCACACTCCCCATGAATGAATGTCTTTGAGGAGACATAACCACTCTGGAGCTGCCTGCCTGCTTCTGTCACGCCACACTCCCCATGAATGAATGTCTTTGAGGAGACATAACCACTCTGGAGCTGCCTGCCTGCTTCTGTCACGCCACACTCCCCATGAATGAATGTCTTTGAGGAGATATGTTTCAAGACACATCCTCCAATTCTGGATTATATTTTCAATAATTTTCTTAAGGGACTGGCACATGAATGGGCCTTTGTTTCTGACTTTGTTGCTCTTCAACAGTGCCCATCTTACAAAATAAAAATAAAATAAATAAAATAAAATAAATAAAATAAATAAAAATCTTGAACTACTTGATTATAAAAACACTTATGAACACTAACATTTATGTTCTCCAGACTGTAAGGAAACGGATGTGTTATTCGTGAAAGCGTAACAGACAACGTGTCCTTGGATACACTCAGATGATTTTTTGATTACTTGGCAGTGAAAACGCAAAAATCTTACATCTTATAAACTTTAAATCCTCTTGTGTTATCCAGCTTATAACGAAACACATGCCTTATCACTGCTAACATACAACACGTGTTACTGGCACACTACTTCACAACAGACGATAAAAAAAAAATAAATAAAATAAATAAATAAATAAAAGTAAAATCCTCTATCTTATGAAGTTTAACTCCTGGTGTGTCATCCAGTTTATAATGAAGCAGAAGCATCATTACTGTCAACATACAAGCACACGTGTCACTACCTTCACACAGATGATAAAATAAAAACAAACATAAACATCGTAAAATCCAACATCCTACAAACTCTAAACCCTCTTATGGCATCACATTATCATTAAACCTCCACGGTGTTGCTGGAAACGTACAGAAAGACGCGTCCTTCACCGCCCTCTCTTTTGTACCTCGGTCGCTTCTCGCCTAGGAGGTACAATAAAGACTCCTCTCTCAGCGCTGGTCGCCTCATGGTCAGCCAGGAATGAACACTCGCGCACCACAACTTATGGAATCAATCTACATATGGAATACTACTTTCCTTTTTCCTTTGCATCGTCTCGGCTTCAATACATTCCCACGTGGGCATAAAGGGAAGGTAAATAATGGTTGCAATGTTGCTGTGGATTCTGTTGCAGTTTCCGTGGAATTTGTCCAGCTGCATCCCAGTGTGCCTTGCCACAGGTTTTATTTATTTATTCTTTTTATGTATTTTTGTTCTTCTCTTCCTTCTCTTCCTAATTATATATATATATATATATTTTTTTTTTTTTCTCCATCATGCGCTACTCTGCCATTCTGTGAGCTTCTCTTCATATGTTTTTATCTCTTCTCATATAATATTTCTGCTAATTGTTAGAGGTTTCTTTACTTTTTATATATTTTTCCTTCTCTTTCTCCTACTTATTCTTTTCTTCTTCCCACACTATCCCTTAATACTTTTAACTTCTCTTCCTACTCTTTTCTTTCTTCCTCATGTAACACTTCTGCTAACAACACACCACGGTAACAACACACCACGGTCTAACTAATTCCTCATAACTACCCAAATACGTTCTCCTCTATCCCAATTAATTATCTAGCCATTGTTTTCTTTCGTTCCACTTAATTCACAAGTAACTGTCCAAAATATTAAAGAGCCATGTTCTCCTTTATCCCATCTAATCAACTGACCACCCTCCTGTATCCCATCTAACTACCCACTCACTGTCTCTTCTATCCTAACTAACTACTTTCTCTTATGTTCGATGTAACGAGGTAATGTCTCCTTTGTCTCACCTTTTTAACAGGCATTTTTTTTTTAATTAGGTACCTCGTATTTCTCCTCTCTTCCACTTCAATGGATAATGTCTTTCCTATCCCAACTAATTTACTAGCTGTACTCTCCTCCACCCAGCTAGTCTCCTCTGTTCACTCTACTTAACCACACTCAATAGTTAGCCAGTCTCTTTCAC
>NW_026973673.1:1435000-1440000 GCF_035594125.1 Scylla paramamosain | reverse complement strand
CTCTCCATCACACTCTCCTCTCCTGCTGCCACTGTTTGCTGTCTCGCTAATAATTCTGTCTTCCCCTCGACCCTCTTCCTTCTACAAGTGTTCTCTTCAGACTTTAAACAGCTTTCTTCGTCTCTCTCTCTCTCTCTCTCTCTCTCTCTCTCTCCTCTCTCTCTCTCTCTCTCTCTCTCTCTCTCTCTCTCTTACATTAGTTAATCAGTCAGCCAATCATTCATTCATTCAGTCAGTCAGCCAGCCAGCCAGCCACTCAACCAGTCAACAGGTAAATTAACAAGTTGAAAGGGACAAAAAGTAATCGAGTTTTTGTAATGAATTCCACTCATTGAAGAAATAAAAGTTGAAAAAGTTGCTTCCTTTCGTATCTAGAAACAAGAGATTGCATTAGAGATGAAAGGAAGACACGTGTAGAGAGAGAGAGAGAGAGAGAGAGAGAGAGAGAGAGAGGAGAGAGAGAGAGAGAGAGAGAGAGAGAGAAGAGAGAGAGAGAGAGAGGTGGCAGGTAAGGTTACGTTGGGTAAGGTCAGGTAAGGTCAGGTCAGGTCAGGTTAGTTTAGGTCAAGTCAGGTTAGATTAGGAAATGTAAAGTCAGGTAAGGGTTGGATATAAAAGAATAGGATATGATATGATAGGTTAGGTTAGGTTAGGTTAGGTAGGTTAATAAATGTAAGGTTAGGCAAGGTTAGGTTAGGTTAGGTTAGGTTACGTAAGGTAGGTTTAATAAAGGCAAGGCAAGGCAAGGCAAGGCAAGGTAAAAGTAAAGTAATGTAAAGTTAGATTAGAATAGATTAGGTTAAGGCAGGCTTCAGCTGGGTCGCTAGATTTATTTACTCGAGAGCTCGTTTTCTTCCAGCATGAATGATTGAAGTGGCTCCGCTCGCCTTCGTCTGGCTTCGCTTTGCTTGGTGCTCTGTGTGTGTGTGTGTGTGTGTGTGCTAGGCGATCGAAAGTGTGGTTAGGTTAGGTTGTTCCCCCTCTCCATGTTAAGCGATCGAATGAGTGAGTGAGTGAGTGAGTGATTAGGTTAGGGTTGATGTTTAGTGATGGGACTTTTTTTTTTTTTTAATGCATAATAACACACACACACACACACACACACACACACACACCACACACACACACACACCAGAACACAAGAAAATAATGCAACCTCTAAAAAGCTATCAGATTAAAAACTTACGACAATTTAGCTATATATATATATATATATATATATATATATTATATATATATATATATATATATATATATATATATATATATATATATATATATATAATATAAGAGCAGTGGTTGTTAGGACATGAAAAACTTCAAACGCCCAGTGATTAATAAAACAAACTTCATCTGAACAAATCGTCAAAAGTGTGGCTTGAAAACATCCGTAGCATCACTGAACTAACGATAATACCAACATGGAAAACCTCAATTGCTAAGAAATAAGCAAAGATTGTGATGGGCAGGGAAAGAAAGGGAAAGATTATGAGTAATCTGAGACGCTGTAGCCTAGTGGTTCCTCTGTGCGCAGATAAAACAACAACAACAACAACAACAACAACAACAACAACAACATCAACTAAACACTTGCACCAAACAGTGACACTATTAAGATGAACATGAACAAGGAGACCACTTGAAATGTTGAAGCCAAGAGAAGGTTGACAAGTGGTGATTGGAGACGCTGCATCCTGTTTCCTACTAGTTTCTCAATGCACAAATAATAAACAACGACTGAACAGATACGCAGAACACAGGGTGATCAGAAACACTGCAGCTTATTACCTTCCTTACTTCCTCTATGCGCAAGTAACAAGCAAGTCATGACTGAACAAATACGCAAATTATGGGTTGGCCAAAAACACGGCAGGCTGTTAACCTTTCAGTTCCTCTATGCACAAATAATAAATAAACAAAACACATGCACACAAAATAGTGACTAGTACATTACCAACATCGACAGGAAGACACGGGGAAGAGCAGGGAGGGAATATGACGCCTTCAAGGTGACTGACAGGCGATTCCAACACCCCGCGGCTCTCCACGGCACAGTCCTGCACCGCCGCCTCGCAGTTCTCACGACCACTGCACACAGTAATGTTACGGAGGCACAATTACCGGGGAAACTAACACACGGGCCGTCACCTTTACGTCACCACGAGATAATGGAGAGGCGACCAAAACTGAATGAGTATCTCAGTTCGTTCAGAAGTTTACAGCACACGGTATTGCTACGGACGCACAAGTCCTAAGGAAACTAGTACGCGGCCGCCCGCTGTCTTGACGTAACCACGCGGCAGTGGCGAGGCGAGCAGGACTAAGGCGGCTGAGAGTTACAGATTCAGTGTCTCAGTTCGGAGGTTCGTTGTTTCGAGTATTCTTCACGCAGCTGAGCCAAATGTCCACGGTCTGACAGTGCGGGAAATATCTATACCATTCTTTAGTGTGCAGGAGAATAAATGAATCAAGGATCAGATGTAATTATAAGGTCTCCAGGGGACGTACTTATATTCAATGGGCTTTATTTTCACGTGAGACTAACCCGCGCTGACTCGAGTCTTACACTGAACCGTTACGTTGCCAGATTCGCCACGGAACATAAATCCAAGACGTGTGTGTGTGTGTGTGTGTGTGTGAGAGAGAGAGAGAGAGAGAGAGAGAGAGAGAGAGGAGAGAGAGACTACCTATTCTAGCAATCTCTCCTGGTGGCCAATAAGGGTAACACATGGAAGCTACACCCCGCTATCCCTTTCCACCTCACCTCACACCACTACTTTCTCTCTCCCTTCCTGTTCCATCCCCCCCACCCACCTCTACCCACCTGCCCCTCATACTCCCTGCCAACTAACTACCGCACCAAGAATTCACTGATACGCATAATTATGACATACTGTAATCACTTCAAACACTTTGGGTGAGAAAAGCAATACGATAAAATAATTAAAGAGACAGATAAACAGATAATAATGACATACCTACCCTTGTTAACTCTTCATTCATCACCTTCAAATCACATATGAAAAGACAGAAATAAGAAATAATCGATTCAGAGCAAAGGAAATCCCGTAGATACATTAAGACTGAAACAAACTTGATAATATTCTTTCCCTGCCTCTCAACTACGAGTCTTAACAACACAGTCGCTTTGCTCTCCCCAACGACTATTTTCCAAGACCACAGAGATGATAAGCCGTGTTCCCAAGAGTCCTTCCTCTGTTAATTATGTGTAAATCTTGTTAGTCTGTCACTGGAACCGTAAAAAACACCCTTGAAAACCTGAGTAACTTTAACTATAGCCCTTTGAAAGTAGTGTAGGTGAGATGAAGCGTTTCAGATTACGGTCCTTACTTCCCTACAACCTCTCACACTTGTCTTGTTATTGAATCACTAATAGCACCATCCTGTCGTTAAGTTGTTATGTCATGCTTCACACCTTTCCTTCACTGAGGGGCACAGGTGAGCTCATTACACCCAAGCGTACGTCTGCAATACGTCAAATTGAACCAGGTGTCTTTGTGTTTTCTTTCTGTGTGCTTGTTGCTCTCTCTCTCTCTCTCTCTCTCTCTCTCTCTCTCTCTCCTCTCTCTCTCTCTCTCTCTCTCTCTCTCTCTCTCTCATTATTTTTACTTTTAATAAAATGCCCTGGAGGTGTGTGTGTGTCTCTCTCTCTCTCTCTCTCTCTCTCTCTCTCTCTCTCTCTCTCTCTCTCCTCTCTCTCTCTCTCTCTCTCTCTCTCTCTCTTCAACCACAAAGAAAGCAACATTAAAGAGAGGATATGTACCATTCTCTCTCTCTCTCTCTCTCTCTCTCTCTCCTCTCTCTCTCTCTCTCTCTCTCTCTCTATCTATCTATCTATCTATCTATCTCTCTCTCTCTCAGCGTTTGGTTGGATGGGTCGTAGTAGCGGAGGCCAAAATACGGTGTTTGTACGAGGTTAAGATGAGAGAAAACGGTTTTCAGCAAGTCCTGTCCGGTCGTGGTATCCTGAGAGAGAGAACGGGAAGTTAATATAGAGTAGGTATCCTTATATTTTTAGCCTTGTTCTATATAGATGCGGAAGAAATTTTCCGTTTTAATATATTTGTGATAGGATCTAATTTTTTTTTTTGTTTTTTCTTTTCTTGTTAAATTGCCTAGTTTTTATGGGAAGTAAAGGTCTTGTCGTAATGTCGATGTTTTGGAGTTTTGTGTCAGTAGGCTAAAATAGATTAGGCATATTTGGGTTTCTATTGCTCTTGTATATAGATACTAATTCTTTTTTACATGTTCTGGTGTGTGTTTGATACGGTTTTAATTGTAATGGTTTTTGCATGATTTAGTGTTTAGTTGTGGCGGGAAGTTTGAGTTTTGTTACAATGTGGATATTTTGGCGTGTTTTGGTTTGTGTGTTCGAGGAACCTAGGCTAGGATAGAGTAGCATCCTTATGATTTTAGCGCTAGTATCTATAGACTAGAAATATTATATATTTTGATATGAATAATATAAGGATTTCATTTTAGTGCCTTATTTTATGTATAATATATATATATATATATATATATATATATATATATATATATATATATATATATATATATATATATATATATATATATATATATATATATATATATTTAAGAATCTGATTAAATATGGGTTGTACTTCAGTGTCGATATTTTGATACGTGCTAGAGGCTTCCTGAATGTAAAAAAAAAAAAAAAAAAAATATTAGAATAAAGCAGAGAAGAATGAGGAAGAGAAAGATAAGGAGGAGGAGGAAGAATAAGAGATGTAGGAGGAAAAAATAAGACGAAGAGGAGAAGGAAAAAAAGATAAAGAAAGACAGAGAAGTAAAAAAAAAAAAAGGAAAAAAGGAGGAGGAAGAGGAAGAGAACGAATAATTTGCGGTCAGCTGTGGAAGAAGACGAGGAGGAGGAGGAGGAGGAGGAGGAGGAGGAGGATGGAGTCACTGTAACACATTAGTCAAGGAAAACGTGTGTGTGTGTGTGTGTGTGT
>NW_026973673.1:1407500-1427500 GCF_035594125.1 Scylla paramamosain | reverse complement strand
ATCCGTTTTTTTAGTGTTTCAAGGCAGTTGTAAGTGTTTGTAGGTTGTTGTAATGTTATTTTGAGATTTTTAGTTTTTGTGAAAGGAGGGAGAAAGCTTAAAATACAGTAGTAATGCCGAAAAAAAGGCTTAAATTGAGAGTTTTAAAGTTAGCCTAGCGTATATTAAGCTGTTTTAAGTATTTTAAGCTACCAGAAGAGAGGAAGCTTAAATTTAATACCAGGATCAGGAAAAAGCTTATTTCTTGCGATAGAGAGAGAGAAAAGCTTAATATTACCCCCTCCACCCCTCCCAGTGAGCCAGGCGACCCTCCAGAACAGCGCCATCCTGCCTACTTGTGGTGTGACCTTTGACCAGCTGGTGGACAGGTTAGTGTTGTTGTTGTTGTTGTTGTTGTTGTTGTTGTTGTTGTTGTTGTGGGGGGGGTGGTGGTGGTGGTGTTGGTGGTAGTTGTTCGTCTCTCTCTCTCTCTCTCTCTCTCTCTCTCTCTCTCTCTCTCTCTCTCTCTCTGTTCTGCCAGCCTTTGCCTTTAGCATTGCTAGTTTTTCACAGTTGTACTAATCTTTTATTTTGTTGTTTATTTTTTATTAATTCTTTTTTTTATTCTATTATGTTTATTGATTTCTTGTTTTCTTTATTTCTTCATCTATTTCTTTGTTTCATTTCCTTCTTTATTATATTATTTATTTATATCATTTTCTTTCTTTATTGATTTTCCATATTATTATTATTATTATTATTATTATTATTTTTTTTTTTTTTTTTTATTATTATTATTATTTTTTTACTTATTCATTTTCTGTTGTTACTGTTCTAACTACTCTTATTTTTGGTTCTTGTTCTTGTTCTTGTTATTATTGCTATTATTGTTCTACTCCTATTGTTCTTCTGTTTTTTTTTTATCGTATAATAAATATAGTCTGACGCCTGCCTTGTGCGCAATAAATTTATCAAACAACAACAACAATCTCTCTCTCTCCTTCTCTCTCTCTCTCTCTCTCTCTCTCTCTCTCTCTCTCTCTCTCTGCTATTATTATTATTATTATTATTATTATTATTATTATTATTATTATTATTATTTTACTATTACAACAACAACAACAACAACAACTACTACTACTACTACTACTACTACTACAACTACCACTACAAAACACACACGCACACAAACACCAGACCCACCATCACTACTACCACCACAGGGTCCGCGCCTTTAGCCGAGTACACGCGGGGGGCGTTGTAATACTGGTGGGTGCTGTGTTTGGCATGGAGGAGGTGAACGGGGTGTTGGGGAAGTTATCAAGGAGGTTACTACCACGCCCTCCCCTGCTACTGCCTGCCCACGGGGAAGCCCAGGCTGCCGCGCACATACAACTACTGGCAAAGGTTAGTGGTGGTGGTGGTGGTGGTGGTGATGGTGGTGGTGGTGCAAGATGATGATGATGATGATGAGAAGCAAGAGAAGGAGGAGGAAGAGAAGAATGAGGATAAGGAAGAGGAAGACGAGTGGGGGAGGAGTAGGAAGAGGAAGAGGAGGAGGTTTGCTTTAGTAGGAAGAGGAGGAGGAGGAGGAGGAGGAAGAAGAGGAAGATTAGGAGGAAGAGTAGTAGTAGTAGTAGTAGAATAATACCAAATATTAACACTCTCTCTCTCTCTCTCTCTCTCTCTCTCTCTCTCTCTCTCTCTCTCTCTCTCTCTCTCTCTCTCTCTCTCTCTCTCTCTCAGGCGGTGGTGGGGGGGCGGGAGGGCGTAGTCTGGAGGAGGCTGGCGGGGGTTATGGAGGGGGTCCTGGCATCCCCCGTCTCCCCCCATTCCCTCGCTACCCCCATTGGCCTCTCACCGGCACGTAAGTAGTAGTAGTAGTAGTAGTAGTAGTAGTAGTAGTAGTAGTTGTTGTAGTAGTAGTAATTGTTGTTGTTGTTGTTGTTGTTGTTGTTGTTTTTATTATTATTATTATTATTATTATTATTATTATTATTATTATTATCGTTATTATCATTGCTCTATTATTATCATTCTTATAATTTTCTCGTTATTTCTACTACTACTACTACTACTACTACTACTACTACTACTACTATTACTAGTACGGCCCTCCTCCTCCTCCCTCCTATTCGTCCTCCTCCTCCTCTCCCTATCACCACCACTACCACCACCACTACCTACCACTACCACCACCACTACAACCGCTATTATCCCAACAGAAGTAGCGGCGGGGCTGGAAGTGGGCGGGAGTTTAGCAGGCTTCGCTAAGATTGGGCTGGAAGTTAACGGAGGAGGAGGCGCGGCACGTGACTATGCAATAGAGGGCTTACAGAGGGCAGGCGTGACTGGGCCCTGCCTCGCCGCCCTTGTCAACACCTTAGAGAGAGATACGCTCACCTTGTAGAGAGAGAGAGAGAGAGAGAGAGAGAGAGGATATATTTTAATTTTCTTTCGTTATATATTCAATTTATTTATTTATTTATTATTTTAACGGTTATTTTCTTTTCTCTTTTTCGTTTCGTTTTTTTTTTATGGAATGTTGAATTTTACCTATATTTGTTTACATTTTTTTTTATCAATTTCTTTCGATTTTATATTCAGTTCATTTATTTATCTTTATTGTTTTAAGACCATTTATTTATTTTATTTATTTTTTCGTTCATTTTCATAATGGGAATATTTACTTTTATATATATTTTTCAATTATTTTTCATTTCTTCGATTTAAGTGTGTCTAAGTACTTGCAAGGATCATTTATTTATTTATTTACTTTTATTTTCCGTCCGTTTTTATTTATTTATTTATTTATTTATTTATCTTTTTTTATAATGGAAACTTATTTCATCTTTTTTCCCGTTTTCTGTTACTTGTTCATGCCAGGGGTGACAATAAACATTAAGATTATTACTGCTTTTAATCCCACCGAGAGAGAGAGAGAGAGAGAGAGAGAGAGAGAGAGAGAGAGAGAGAGAGAGAGAGAGAGAGAGAAAATCCCATTAATTATTTCAACACTTTCCATTATGAGAATTTTGAATGTATTTAATGTATTTGAGTGTGTGTGTGTGTGTGGGGGGGGGGTGTTTGGGTGCGTTTGTGTGTGTGGGTGTTGGGTCTTTTGAGTGTATTTGAGTATGCGTGGGGGTGCTATAGGTGCGTTTGGGTGTGTGCAGGGTCTTTTGAGTGTATTTGAGAGTGTGTGGGGATGTTTTGAGTATGTGCTGGGTCTTTTGAGGGCATTTGAGTGTGTGGGTTTTTTTTTTTTTTTATGCGTTTGGGTGTGTGCAGGGTCTCTCTCTCTCTCTCTCTCTCTCTCTCTCTCTCTCTCTCTCTCTCAGTAATTACATAGGTTTTCAAGCGTGTCTTTACTGTTCTAGTGACAGATTAATAACATTTCTACATTACTAACAAGAGAAACACGCATTTTAAAAGGCCCTAGTCGAAGTGACAGGTTTTTAATTATGTTTTTACGGTTCTACTGACAGATTACAAACATTTCTATATTATTAATAAGAGAAACGCTATTGAAAACCCTTTTAATCATCTTTGTGGCTTTGGGAAACAATCGTTAGGAGAGAGAGAGAGAGAGAGAGAGTAGAAGCATTTTAGTCAAGCCTATCCTGCACGGGTTTGCATGTTTGCTGCGGTGGCACGGTGCAGCAGTGAGTGAAATTTGGAATCATAATCACTTAGGAGGTGTTCAGTGGGGAATCGGCAGTGAGGAAGTGAGGATATTTATATAATTTGAATTATTATTTTATAACATGTTAACTTTTGTGTGTGTGTTGGTGGAGCAGAGACAGGTGGCGCTTGGCAAGGTGAGTGTTTTGGCCGGCGCTGGTCAGTCTTGCCCCACGCACTCTGGTGATAAGTGTTTCCGTATTCCCGGCAGCTTCTCCCTGTACCAAGCACCGCCACGCAGCACCAGAGACCCATGAGTACGTAAGGTGAGCCCTGCGGTGCCAGCCTACCCTTAGTCAGCCTTACTGCCTTCCCAGCATCACCTTCCTCCTACCTGTAGTGTCTTGTAGCAGTTTATTAAGGTTTTTGTTCGTTATATAGGTATTTTTTGGGGTTATTTATTTATCTTTAGGTTTTATTTACGTCTGAGTCTGGAAATTTAGGCGAATATTGAAGAGTCGTCAATATGTAAACAAGCTGTCAGCTGAGGTACAGGCAGGGCGTCAGTGTTTTCAGTCATTATTTGCTTCGTCTCTCACTTATTGTAAGCCCAACATGTCACAATATAGAGTCACTTGTCTAGCTTTCATATCCTCTGGTCAGATATATCCGCCATTGCCTGGTTTTGGTGTCACGAAGTAATAATTAAGGCAACATGGCCGCTGGGTCCTCCACTGAGGTTATTATTCAAACTACTACTATTACTATTACTGTCACCACCACCACCACCACCACTATCACCTGCCATTGCTGCTGCTGCTGCTGCTGCTGCTACTACTACTTTTGATTCACTTAAATACTACAAATTTCACACTTAACAATATATACTGAATATTTGTAAGTATATTTAAGTAGTATTAGTGTAGTTTTAAAGTGAGAAAGAGAGAGAGAGAGAGAGAGAGAGAGAGAGAGAGAGTCAGTCATTCATTCAGCCAGCCAGCCAGATAGCCATTTAGCCAGCCAGTCAGTCATTCAGCCAGCCAGCCAGACGGTCAGTTAATCAGTCAGTCAGCCCCCCAACCAGCCAGTCAGTCAGTCAGTTAGTCAGCCAGTCGGTCAGTCAGTCAGCCAGCCAGCCATCCAGCCAGCCAGCCAGCCAGCCAATCAGTCATTTAGTCAGCCAGTCAGTCAGTCAGCCAGCCAGTAAGCCAGTCAGTCGGTCAGTCATTCATTCAGCCAGCCAGCCAGCCAGCCAGCCATCCAGTCAGTCAGTCAGTCAGTCAGTTCAGTCAGTCAGTCAGTCAGTCAGCCAGCCAGCCAGTTAGCCAGCCAGCCATCCAGCCAGTCAGTCATTCAGTCAGTCTGCCAGTTCAGCCAGCCAACCAGACAGTCAGTTAGTCAGTCAGTCTGCCAGCCAACCAGCCAGTCAGTCAGTCAGTCAGTCAGTCAGTTAGTCAGTCAGCCAGTAAGCCAGTCAGTCAGTCTGCCAGCCAACCAGCCAGTCAGTCAGTCAGCCAGTAAGCCAGTCAGTCAGTCAGTCAGCCAGCTAGTCAGTCAGTCAGTCACTCTGCCAGTCAGTCAGTCAGTCAGCCAGCCATCACAGCCAATCAGACAGTCCAGCCAGCCTGTCATTCAGTCAGTCAGCCAATCAGCCAGTCAGTCAGCCAATCAGTCATTCAGTTAACCAGTCAGTCAGTCAGTCAGTCCACTCAGCCAATCAGTCAGTCAGTCAGCCAGTCAGTCGGCCAATTAATCAGTCAGTCAGCCAGTCAGTCAGTCCAGTCACCCATCCAGCCAGTCAGTCAGTCAGTCAGTCAGTCAGTCAGTCATTCCGCCAGTCAGTCAGCCCCCAGTCAGTCAGTCAGTCAGTCAGTCAGTCAGTCATTCCGCCATTCAGTCAGCCAGTCAGTCAGCCAGTCAGTTAGTCAGGTCAGTCACCGATCCAGCCAGTCAGTCAGTCAGTCACCCATCCAGCCAGTCAGTCAGTCAGTCAGTCAGTCAGTCAGTCAGTCAGTCATTCATTCCGCCAGTCAGTCAGTCAGTCAGTCAGTCATTCCGCCATTCAGTCAGCCAGTCAGTCAGCCAGTCAGTTAGTCAGTCAGTCACTGATCCAGCCAGTCAGTCAGTCAGTCAGTCAGTCAGTCAGTCAGTCAGTCAGTCAGTCAGTCACCGATCCAGCCAGTCAGTCAGCCAGTCAGTCAGTCAGTCAGTCAGTCATTCCGCCATTCAGTCAGCCAGTCAGTCAGCCAGTCAGTTAGTCAGTCAGTCACCGATCCAGCCAGTCAGTCAGCCAGTCAGTCAGTCAGTCAGTCAGTCAGTCAGTCAGTCAGTCAGTCATTCCGCCATTCAGTCAGCCAGTCAGTCAGCCAGTCAGTTAGTCAGTCAGTCACCGATCCAGCCAGTCAGTCAGCCAGTCAGTCAGTCAGTCAGTCAGTCAGTCAGTCAGTCAGTCAGTCAGTCATTCCGCCATTCAGTCAGCCAGTCAGTCAGCCAGTCAGTTAGTCAGGTCAGTCACCGATCCAGCCAGTCAGTCAGTCAGTCAGTCAGCCAGTCAGTCAGTCAGTCAGTCAGTCAGTCATTCCGCCATTCAGTCAGCCAGTCAGTCAGCCAGTCAGTTAGTCAGTCAGTCACCGATCCAGCCAGTCAGTCAGTCAGTCAGTCAGTCAGCCAATCAGTCAGTCAGTCAGTCATTCCGCCATTCAGTCAGCCAGTCAGTCAGCCAGTCAGTTAGTCAGTCAGTCACCGATCCAGCCAGTCAGTCAGTCAGTCAGTCAGTCAGCCAATCAGTCAGTCAGTCAGTCATTCCGCCATTCAGTCAGCCAGTCAGTCAGCCAGTCAGTTAGTCAAGTCAGTCACCGATCCAGCCAGTCAGTCAGTCAGTCAGTCAGTCAGCCAATCAGTCAGTCAGTCAGTCATTCCGCCATTCAGTCAGCCACTCAGTCAGCCAGTCAGTTAGTCAGTCAGTCACATTGACAAGCATTTCTTCACACAAGTTGGCCGGTTGCCTCACTCTTTTTCTCGACCTAAACCTTCTAAACCTTGGTTTAACACAGCTTGTTCTCGTGCTATACATGATAGAGAGGTGGCCCACAAAAGGTACTTAAGCCTTCCATCACCAGAATCTCATGCACTTTATATTTATGCCCAGAACCATGCCAAGTTTGTTCTCCAACTAGCCAAAAACTCCTTCATTAACAGAAAATGTCAAAACCTTTCAAGATCTAACTCCCCTCGTGACTTCTGGCATCTAGCCAAAAATATCTCCAATAACTTTGCTTCTTCTTTCCCTCCTCTATTTCAACCAGATGGCACCACTGCTATCACATCCATTTCTAAAGCTGAACTCTTTGCTCAAACCTTTGCTAAAAACCCTACCTTGGACGATTCTGGGCTTGTTCCTCCCTCTCCTCCACCCTCTGACTACTTCATGCCACCTATTAAAATTCTTCGCAATGATGTTTTTTATGCCCTCACTGGCCTAAACCCTCAGAAGGCTTATGGACCTGATGGGATCCCTCCTATTGTTCTCCGAAACTGTGCCTCCGTGCTTGCACCTTGCCTAGTCAAACTCTTTCAGCTCTGTCTGTCAACATCTACCTTTCCTTCTTGCTGGAAATTTTTTATATTTTTTATATATTTTTTTATTTTATTTTATTTATCTATTTACCTACTTATTTATTTATTTATTTATTTATCCATTTAATTTCATTTTATTTTTATTTATTTATTTATTTATTCATTTATTTATTTTTTTTATTTATTTTTTTTTTGCTGTTGGCCAGTCCCCCTCCTACATAAAAAGAAAAACACATCATACCTTTTGTTTTATTTTAGATTACTTTTTAATTCCTTATTTAAACTGATTTACATAAAAATATGAAGAATAAACAAAAAACAATAAACCTCCCAAAATAATAAAAAAAAAAAGTTGGGTTTTTTTAAATGTGTGTTTTTCCAGCCCTGAGTGATTGTGGTGAATGGTGGTGTGTTTGTGGTGAATGGTGGTGTGTTTGTGGTGAGTGATGGGGATTTTGTGATGACAGACTAGTGGTGGTGTTAGCACAGGATGAATATTGACACTAACCTCTCAACTTTCATTGTTGTTATAGTAATACACTCACCACCCGTTGCTGTGGTGTGGTGGTGGTGACGGATTGTGTGATGGCGTCCCCTTGCTTCTCTGGACTTGTGTGAGGTGCACCGCCCTCTACCTCCTCCCTTTTATTTTCACTATTGTTACATGATGTGAGGTGCCTGGTACACCCCTCCCCCATTCCTCTTTTTTTTTTCCTCCACCTATCTCCTCCCTCTCCTTCTCTTAGTCTCCATTATGCAAGGAGTAACAGTATCTTCTCTTCCTCTTCCTCTCTTCCTCCCTCTCTCTTCTGTTTCCACTAACTCCCTCAATTTACAGTTGTTTTCTAAGGTTTAAATATGGGTGAGTGGTGAGGGGTGGTGTGTGTGGCTGTGAAATGATGCAGCAGCAGAAAGTCATGACAACCCAGCTGATCATCTCTGTAGTCTTGGAAAACAGTGGTGAGAGAGTGAAGGGTTTCCAAACACGGGTCAAAGATGAACGGCGAATCCTTACCTTGCTTGTCATAGATACAGAAAATTTCCTTCACCTCCTCCAGCGACTCCTCATCGCCTTCAATAAGGAACTTGGCGGCCAAAGAACTCCTCAAACTAGAGTGCACCAGAGCCTGCACAAGGAGGAGGAGGAGGAGGAGGAGGAGGAGGAGGAGGAGGAGGAGGAGTGAATGAAAATGAAATGAATGCATGAATGAAAGTATGTATATATGTCTATCTCTCTATCTCCTTATCTCACCCTGCCACCTGTCATTCTCAGGATGGTAGAGATGGTGTACACATTGATGGTGCCCTTCTCTGTGTCCAAGGCATGCACAGATCTGTGTGGGCATGGGAGAGCTGGGAAAGGGTGTGTGTGTGTGTGTGTGTGTGTGTGTGTGTGTGTGTGTGTGTGTTTCCATGTGACAGTAATGTTTTTTTGTCATATTACTGTCATCCTAAATTCCTAATATTACTTTTTAAAGGTCTCAGCTTTCTTGTAATCTTCAAAACAACGTATTTCTTCTATTTGTTTGTGTGTGTGTGTGTGTTTATATATATATATATATATATATATATATATATATATATATATATATATATATATATATATATATATATATATATATATATATATATATGAGACACTTCAAAAATAGTTCATATTCCATCAACAATTTCTCAACTCTGCCTTGACTGATTGTTTAAAACGTAATAGCATCACACTTATCAATCCTTCCTCTTTAATCTCCCGCAAACTGGAACTCTCTAGTTGATGTGGTGTGTCTGTGTGTCTGTGTGCTGGGGCCCCAGCTTGCAGGGGGGGGAGGGGTGCCCATGCCTACTTTATCTGCGTCCCTCACCAGTATCTCTCGGTCACTCACTCGCGTGAATGTCTAAATCTATAATTTTGTAAAAACACTAAAGAAAATAGTATTGTTGTCTGTCACTTATAACACACAAGAAAAATGTAATTGTGACAGGTGGGAAGATGTATATGAGTGAAACACAGTCTATTACTGTTTTATTTTCTCTGATAAAACCACTTTCTACACTTGGGGAAGTAACTTGTAACTCTCTGCCAGTAGTATTTTCACTAAGAGGTTATTTTGGAGCAAATTTTCCCTGATGTGGATGTCTGAGGAATCAGAGGAAGAGGGGTGATTATTTTCCCCTGTAGCCATCACAGTGGTTCACAGCACACTGAGGCTCAGAGGGAGACACTGTGGTGAGGAAAGGATGTTCACAGGCTCAAAAAGTTGTGCAAAAATTTGAAATTAAGCCCACAAAATGTAGGGCAATCATAGATGCCACCTGTCCTTTAGGGGTTAATTTGTAGTTTTAATTTCCTTTTTTTTTTTTTTTCTTGTAATTTTGGGCTTCATTTTATTTTTGTTACTTTTTTCCTTTTATTTTAACATTACCAGTATTTCTATGGCATCTTATGACCTTCTAGGGCCAAGCAGGAAATTTTTCATGACTCTCTCTCTCTCTCTCTCTCTCTCTCTCTCTCTCTCTCTCTCTCTCTCTCTCTCTCTCTCTCTCTCTCTCTCTCTGATCTTGTATGTGTTTTTGACAGTGTTTTAAGTGATTGTGAGGATACAATGGTGTTTTGAGTGTGTTTGGATGTGTTTCAGTGTGTATTTGTGTGTTTTATTAATGGGTAACTGTTTGGGGGTGTTTTGAATAGGGCAGAGTGTGTTCAGTGTGTTTTGGGGTGTGTGGATGTGCTTGAGGTCATTCAGTGAGTGTGTTTAGGTGTGTTTAGGTGTGTTTTGGGATATTTATTGGTGTTTTAGTGTTTGCAAGGGTCTTTGTTTTATTTTGAGTTTTGGGGTTCATTTTGGTATTTTTAGGTTGTTAAACATATAGGAAAGTTTAATGGAATTTATAAAGATGTATTTTTAAGTGTTTAGTTTGTTTTCTTGTGTTTTTGAATTGCTTAGGTTTTAAGTTAGCAAGGCAGTGTTTCAAGGTGTTTTAAGGGAGTTTTGCTGTGGTTTAGGAACATAGAAGAGTCAAAAGGGTCCCTTATCTTACACTCTTCTATCCTGTTTAATTTCAACAGGCAAACCCTTTAAAACATCCTTTAAAAGCCACCAGACCCTTTGTTAAGCCTCTTAAATCCTTAAAAAGAGCCTTAAATCCATTATTTAGCCTCATAAACATTGAGTAACAGCCTTTAACCTCATCGTCTCCATCACAGGTTAAAAACACACCTCCCTACCTGATCTTTCCCCAAATAAAACAAAATTCTAAATGGAAGCAAGTTTTAGGAAATTATTCTGTCAATCAAAAAATATCTGCAAAAAAAAAAAAAAAAAGTGTAATCTATGATATTTTATATTTTTCTTCCAATTGGTTGCAACACAGTATGACAACAGACTTCACCTCCTTGCCAGCTGTGCAATAAATTCCCTCTATATTTATTAATTAATTAATTTATTTGTTGTGTGTGTGTGTGTGTGTGTGTGTATTTTGGTATAAATCATTAGTGCAGCTATTATTCTCTCTCTTGCAGTATTTTATGTAAAGAAGTAGGTGAGAGATACAAGGGTGTGTGTGTCTCAGTCAGGCAGTGTTACCTGTGTGTGTGTGTGTGTGTGTGTGTGTTCTGCTTCCTCTCTCGCATCACCTCATAAGACTATAAAGACATAATGTGGATGGCAAGCAAGCCCAGGAGCTCACAGTTCAGCCTGGTGTTGATGTGGTATGTGGAATTAAAAACTATACCAAAAATTACATTAATTTCAACTGATATGCAAGGTGGTTGTGTGGAAGATTTCTGAGAAAGGAGGCAAAATATTTGGTGGTAAGGCTCTCTCTCTCTCTCTCTCTCTCTCTCTCTCTCTCTCTCTCTCTCTCTCTCTCTCTCTCTCTCTCTCTCTCTCTCTCTCTCTCTCTCTCCACCATAAATGTAGATTAGTCACATGAAAACCATCACTTACAAATATACATCAGTAAGTAAATGTGGCAATTGTTCTCAAAGAAAGAAAGAAGAAAGTCAAAAAGCACCACTTGAGGCTATATCTTGTCTTTGCCTCTTAATTGTGGATCCAAGTAATGCTGTTAAAATTATAAATTGATTAATTAATACTACATAGTTTGGGAGTTCCAGTTAGGTACAGTGGTCACTAATACAGATATACTCAAATGTAGAATCCTCTATATGTTTTATTTTACTCAAATTTAGTTTGTTCTGACAAACTAAATTTGTTATGATTTTCTCCTCTTTTGAGGAGAAGTCATAACAGAAAGTATGATGGATGTAACAAGGGTGATACAAACAAAATCCTGAAGGCTAAATAGAATAGGACTTTGTCATTGTCTCAAGCTTCATAAAATTCAGTTAAAAAGAAATACAGTAAAATCCCTCTTATCCGGTATCAATGGGACTGCCGACATGCCGGATACTTGAATAGAAGTGAAATTATGTCCACAATCACCACCCTACACTCACGCATCTTATTATAACAAAGATCAGCTGATCGCCGTGCCATGAGTTGCCACCCGCGCTGCCACCTCACACTCACCAACACACAATACTACTGTACTAACATTCTCTTTAATACTTTCCTCTTATAAATAAGTTGATGGGTTACAAAAATAAAGTACATATACACTTATTTGCTTTACTCAATATTAGCCAACATGTATAGCATACAATGAAGATATGAAAATGTACGAGTGTTTGTGACACTTTTTCGCTCCCCACACCTCTCCTTCAACACCCTCCGGGTCATCATCATCATCAGATTCTGTACTTGTTTGCCCCACTTCTTTTCCCTTACAAGCTACTTTAAAATAGTTTCTAATGTCTCCTTGTTTGCAGCTCCTTCTTCTTTGCAGCAAAAACTCATTCTCAATGCAGTGAAGGGTCATAACATCTCGGGTTGACATGTATGTGCACTGCTCAGCAAACCTGACAAAGCCAGCTATGTGTTTCGCAGCCTGTTCTCAAGTTACTTTAGGCTCATAATCATCATCATCATCATCACTATCATCACTAATTTTCTCTAAATGATCTTCTACTACAGCGTTGATAACTTCCTCGTCTGTGAGAGTGAATGTTACGGCCTGATTTTCGTCCACGTCCACCCATTCCTGTAACGCTTCATCTGTCACTTTAAGTTGCACATTTCCCCCAATTTCCCACAGCTCGCTCACCACCGAATTTTTCATGCCACCTACAAACCCTTCAAACTCCTCATCCTCATCATCACACATCATCAAAGGGTACAATTTGCGCCAACATCGTATCAATGTTTGCCTTTTAACGTCTAGCCAAGCAAGTGAAGCCATGAATATCGCATCCTTAACATTAAACTGTTTTTGGAACTCGGGGGTTGTGCCTTCCTCATAATTAATCATAATTTAATCGATTTTATGAGTACACATTGATTTTTTATTGATTTTAAGGCTCGGGGAAAAATGTGCCAGATACTTGAAGCTGCCGGATACTCGAATGCTGGATGAGGGATTTTCCTGTAGAATTTGGCTTTTAGATAGAGTGGTAGATGACTGGAATAATTCCAGAATGGTTGCAAGTGGTGAGTCAGTAGAGTACTTAAAAGATTGGACACATTTATGGATAGGGCTAATTGGTGGATGTAGGTAGGTATGCCACATGTAGGCCTCGTGTTTCCTTATAGTTTCCCACGTGATATAAAATTCTTTACGTGTTACTGCCTAAGGAAACACAAGGCCTGCATGTGGCATACCTACCTACATCCACCTATCAGCCCTGTCCATAAATGTGTCTAATCTTTTAAGTACTCTACTGACTCACCACTTGCAATCAGTCTGGAATTACTGCAGTCATTTACCACTCTATCTAACAGCCAAATTCTATTTCTTTTTAAATGGTAGGTTTGTGTCAGATCCCAGTGAAAATGTGAAAATATTTGAAATGCTTAGTGTCACTTAGTTAATGAGAAGACTTGAATTGCCGTTGTGTCTTTGCCCTGCAGTGAGCTGGCTGGAGTTGTGAAGCGAGTGTGGCAGCAAGCCCTATGCTGCCGACAGTGATGTGTTGGGAGACCGCAGCAAAGTGTGCGTGGAAGATTCCAGTGGAGGCAGCAGTCTGTGTGGCGGGGCCTTGGGGGGTAAAGTCTTGGCCTGGCCACCCTGCCTGTGACCTGTGGCCTCTTGTTGCTTCACCATGTTAAGGTGTTGTTGTTGTTGTTGTTGTTGTTGTTGTTGACACATCTCTGTACAAGCCCACAATATTATTTGACATCAGATAGTTTGCAACATTTATTAATTTATTTATTTTTTGACAGAGGATGGTGCTGTGAAGCTGATGGCACAGGAGCTGACCAGTGCTGCAGGAAGACAGCACACAGCTTCAGTATCTTCCATGATAGTGTTTAAATATACTGTGTTGGTTTGTTTATTAGCAGTCAGATTAATTTGCTTTGCTTAGTCTTCATTTATTCTTTATTTAGTGTTGGCATTATATATAATTGTTTAATCTTTTATTTAGATTAATTTTTCCCTGTGTGTTTATTGTGTTGGCAAATGTCTTCCCCTTTACAAGCTTACTCCTTGTTATAGGTCAGTTCAAAGTGGAGCATTTTGACTCCTAATACTTGACTCACCGTACTCATCATCAAGCTGTGTCCTGTACTTCGTGTGTAAGCTTCCATATCTTTGAGTCGTGCATCTAATACACTCTTCACTGTTCACCTGCACATGTTGAGCCTCGCCACATTCATGCAGGACAGAACAAAACGAAGCCTGTCCATTTTGTGTGTCCATTCTTTATTCTAGGCACTGTACAAGATGCAGCGTTTGTATATGTAATGCTGTGTGTGTGTAAGGGGGACACTTATTGATGAGGGGCTGTGGGGAGTCACTGTGGGGTTCGTAAACATACTGTGGGGTACATACTGTGGGGCTGTGGGCTGTCTGTGGTGAGGTGAGGAGAGAGAGAGAGAGAGAGAGAGAGAGAGAGAGAGAGAGAGAGAGAGAGAGAGAGAGAGAGAAGGCGTGGAAACGAGAGGGACAAGCACAGCACATACAACACAGCAAGGACTCAGACAACACAGCCAATGAGATGAGGCTGTTCATGCCACACCAAGAAATGCAGCTTCCCATACACATGTGGTCACCTGTGTACACACACACACACACATGGTTTGGTTAGGTTTGTTTGTTTGTTTTTAATGTACAAGGGACACCAACCAAGGGCAACAAAAGTCTAATAAAAAAAAAAAAGAAAGAAAGGTCCATTTTTTTGAGGGGTTAGGTTAATTTAGTTTTGTTAGGTTAGGCTAGGTGGTGGTGACAGCCAGCCAGCCAGCCAACCACCCAGCTAGCCAAAGTCAATCAGTCAGTCAGTCAGTCAGCCAAAGTCGGTTGGTCAGTCAGTCAGCCAGCCAGCCAAAAAGTCAGTCAGTCAGCCAGCCAAACAATCAGTCAGTCAGTCAGCCAGCCAAACAGTCAGTCAGTCAGTCAGTCAGTCAGCCAGCCAGCCAGCCAAAGTCGGTTGGTCAGTCAGTCAGTCAGCCAGCCAAACAGTCAGTCAGTCAGTCAGTCTGCCAGGCAAACAGACAGTCAGTCAGTCGGTCAGTCAGCCAAACAGTCAGTCAGTCAGTCAGTCAGTCAGCCAACCACAGTCAGTCAGTCAGTCAGTCAGCCAGCCAGCCAGCCAAACGGTCAGTAAGTCAGTCAGCCAGCCAAAAAGTCAGTCAGTCAGTCAGCCAAACAAACAGACAGTCAGTCAGTCAGTCAGCCAGCCAGCCAAAAAGTCAGTCAGTCAGTCAGCCAGCCAAACGGTCAGTCAGTCAGTCAGCCAGCCAAAAAGTCAGTCAGTCAGTCAGTCAGTCAGCCAGCCAAACGGTCAGTGAGTCAGTCAGCCAGCCAGCCAAAAACTCAGTCAGTCAGCCAAACAGTCAGTCAGTCAGTCAGTCAGTCAGCCAGCCAAACAGTCAGTCAGTCAGCCAGCCAAACAAAGTCAGTCAGCCAGCCAGCCAAACAGTCAGTCAGTCAGTCAGTCAGCCAGCCAAACAGTCAGTCAGTCAGTCAGTCAGCCAGCCAAACGGTCAGTCAGTCAGTCAGTCAGTCAGTCAGTCAGCCAGCCAAAAAGTCAGTCAGTCAGCCAGCCAGCCAAAAAGTCAGTCAGTCAGTCAGCCAGCCAGTAGTGCACTACTAACCTTTGACCCATACGTAGGCAGCAGCAGCAGCAGCAGCAAAGACTATCAGGAATAGTACAAAGGTGAGGGTCTCCAGACTATTGGCTGTGGCTCAACTAATGCCACACAGGATAGTCTTGAGTAGTCTGCCTTGTCCTCAGCATGTACCAGACACACCCACTACCTGGCCTGTAGTAGTAGTAGTAGTAGAATTTTTGGGTCAATTTCCAGTCTGTACTATCATGACTATCCCAAACTATCTTTACTATTGACTATTACAAATAACAAACTATCTCTGCTACTATCCTGTACTATCCTGACTTGCATGACTATCTGCCCCCTCCCTCCCCCTGCTTGACTTCTATTGTACTATCCTGACTGACTATCCGGAATTATGCTTGTACTATCCAAACTAACCTATGCTGTACTATCCAGATTATCTTTGTACTATCTTGAATGACTAACCTATTCTGTACTATTCTATCTTACCTATTCCTGTACTATCCAGACTATCTAACCTATCTTGTACTATACAGTGGAACTATTCTGACTATTGTACTATTTTGTCCAATCCATCTCTTGACAACAAAACAACAACAACAACAACAATAATAATAATAATAATAATAATTAATAAAGTAAATGATAAAGTAAAAAATGCAAAAAGTAATTAATGTAAATGAAAATCTTGCCCCCTAAAAAAATAATTGGGTTTAAAAATAAGAAAATAATATTAATATTATCATTATTTCTAAAAGTAATAATAATTGTAATAATTTTGAATTGGCTGAAAAAATATCATTAATTATGAGAGAGAGAGAGAGACATTGTATCAGTAGTAAAAATAGTATTAGTGCAATAGTAGTAGTAGTAATATTGTTTAAATCAATCAATCAATCTCTCTCTCTCAATGTCCCTACGTGTTTCTATCTTTCATTCTCTTCATTTCTCTTTTTCCTGTCTTTTTCCATCACCTATCCCACCGCCCTCCCCCCTCTCTCTCTCTCTCTCTCTCTCTCTCTCTCTCTCTCTCTCTCTCTCTCTCTCTCTCTCTCTCTCTCTCTCTCACCTGGTAGCCGGCCGGTATTCTCTGTGGTCTTTTTCTGACATGGATGGGCATGAAATAATCCAGAGGTCTGGAAAGATAGTAGTAGTAGTAGTAGTAGTAGTAGTAGTAGTAGTAGCAGTAGTAATAGTATCATCGTCATCATCAGACTCACCTGAAGGGAAGATCTTGCTCAAAAATCATATTCTGGAGACCCGTTTCTGCTTTCATACTTCATAAATGACTGGCACCTCGAGGCACTGCGGGAAAGAGAAAATGGGAATAAATTACTCGATTTAGTGAAGTTCCCCCTTAAAACTCCCGAGGCGGAAAGAAAACGAGAGCAATTTCAGAGTATTGGAAGGGAGACTCGCATAAAATGTTTTCTACTGAGGTAACACATGATTACGTTCAGCAGTGCTAGGGGGAATAAATTTACTCCTTCAAACTTCCCTGTACAATAATAATTTACAGTGTTTTTACAGGGAATAATTGTTTTAGATATACTGAGAGAGTCTGGGATGCGCTGGGACAGGCTGAGATGTACTGGGAGAGGCTGGGATGTACTGGGAGAAGCTGGGATGTACTGGGAGAAGCTGGGATGCACTGGGAGAGGCTGGGATGTACTGGGAGAGGCTGGAATGTACTGGAAGAAGCTGGGATGCACTAGAAGCTGGGATGTACTGAGAGAGGCTGGGATGTAATGGGAGAGGCTGAGATGCACTGGAAGAAGCTGGGATGCACTGGGAGAGGCTGGAATGTACTGAGAGAGGCTGGGATGTACTGGGAGAGGCTGGGATGTACTGCAAGAAGCTGGGATGCACTGGGAGAGGCTGGGATGTACTGGAAGAAGCTGGGATGCACTGGGGGAGGCTGGGATGTACTGGGAGAGGCTGGGATGCACTGGAAGAGGCTGGGATGTACTGGGAGAGGCTGGGATGTACTGGGAGAGGCTGAGATGTACTGGGAGAGGCTGGGATGTACTGGGAGAGGCTGGGATGTACTGGAAGAGGCTGGGATGCACTGGGAGATGCTGGAATAGACTGGGAGAGGCTGAGATGAACTGGGGAAGGCTAGGATGCACTGAGAGAGGCTGAGATGCACTGGGAGAGGCTGGGATGCACTGGGAGAGGCTGGGATGCACTAAGAGAGGCTGGAATGCACTGGGAGAGGCTGGGATGGACTTGGAGAGGCTGGGATGGACTGGGAGAGGCTGGGATGGATTGGGGGAGGCTGGTATGCACAGGGAGAGGCTGGGATGCAGTGTGGGAGGCTGGGATGAACTAGGAGAATCTGCGATGGACTAGAAGTTGCTGGGATGGATTGGAAGAGGCTGGGATGCACTGGCAGAGGCTGGGATGGACTGGGAGAAGCTGGGATGTACTGGGGGAGGCTGGGATAGACTGGGATGTACTGGGGTGGCTGGGATGCAGTTGGGGAGGCTGGGATGGACTCAGATGAACTGGAATAGGCCATACCTTTGCAGTCTTCAATTTGTAAAGAATCTGGAGTCCCACAGAAGAGGCATCCCAGAATTTTATTGACCCGTCCACATGTCTGCAAAAAATAGTAGTAGTAGTAGTAGTAGTAGTAGTAGTAGTAGTGGTAATTATAAGTAAAAGTAATAGTACTAGTAGTAGTAATAGTAGTAGTAGTAGAAGTAGTAGTAGAAGTAGTAGAAGGAAGAAATAAAGAAATATATCAACAATTTCATCACTCATTCCCATGAGCCATCACTCACCCAGTCAAGGTCATTTCAGGGTACGGGCAGAAGGTGCTGTCCCACTCCCTCCCAGAGATTGGCCACTCCTTCTCAGAGAAACCCTGCTTCCTGTGCCCCCCTCCCCTGGCCCCAGCTAAGTAGAAGGCAGGGTTGAGGTCAGCAGGGCAGTCAGCCAGGTGTGTACAGCAGGTGACAGGTGACTCGTGTGTATCCCTTCAATAGGGGTTCTCAAAACAGGGGTAGCTGGGGGAGAGTAGGTCCACAACAACGATGTCATTGTGGAGAACCACCAGTGCACGGGGGTCACTCAGTTCTGTGGAGAGAGAGAGAGAGAGAGAGAGGGGGGCGTCTGGGAGAGGCTTGTTTCAGAGTCCAAGTTGTGAGTGACCGGTCCATATGACAGCACATACCCTGCTCTCCCTCTTGGTGCCAAGACAATGACCTGTGAATGGGAGGTCAGATCAGGTTATGTGGGGTCAGGTCAGGTGATATTAGAAATGTTTTATGGTTGTAGAGACTGATTAACAGCATTTCTACACTACTAACAGGAGAAACACTCTTTAAAAGATTCTAGTTGAAGTGACACGGGTTTTTAAGGGTGTTGTAACAGATTAGGTTAGGTTAGGTTACTAATAATAACTGCTCTCTCTCTCTCTCTCTCTCTCTCTCTCTCTCTCTCTCTCTCTCTCTCTCTCTCTCTCTCTCTCTTATTACCTTAGGGGTTCAGCAGACTGGTATCTGACATCAGCACAGCGGCCCTTGAAGTCCCACAGAACCAGCTGCCCACTTTCATATCCAATCAGCAGCTGCAATAGTAATAGTAGTTGTAGTAGTAGTAGTAGTAGTAGTAGTAGTAGTAGTAGTAGTAGTAGCAGTAGTAGTAGTAGCAGCAGCAGTAGTAGTAAAACAACAATAACAGCAATAATAATAATAATAATTATTATTATTATAATAATAATAATAATAATAATAATAATAATTTCTCCTTGAGAGAGAGAGAGAGAGAGAGAGAGAGAGAGAGAGAGAGAGAGAGAGAGAGAGAGAGAGAGAGAGAGTTATTCCCTTTAAGGCCCCGAGCACACTAGCCACTCTGTGGCACCACAAGTGGCCGCGCAAAGTGGCGGGCCAGAGCACACTAGCCACTTTTTAGAGCCACAAGTTGCGACCACATGTGGCGACCACATGTGGTTATGTTTTGAATACCCGGCCACATTTGGTCGCCACACCACACCTCTACGAAGTTTCCTGCATCACTGATTAGCAGCCACATGTGGTCGCCAGAGGTCGCTAGTGTGCTCTCAGCCAGCCACAAAACGCCGCCACAAAATGCGCTGTTTGTGGCGGGGACGAGCGACAGCTTGCCACAGTCGCGAGCCACAGACACAAGTGTGATCGGCAAAGCTTGAAAACATTGGGAACCTATGGGAGAAAATATCCCCGCCACAAAACGCAGCCACTTGTGGCTCTACAAAGTCGCTAGTGTGCTCGGGGCCTAACTGGTCTTCCCACCTCGGCATTAGCGTGAACCACAAGGGCTGAGAGTGATTGATTGGCTCTAGAGATTATGTCTTAGGCCCCGAGGGACTGACTCACCCAAACCTTCACGCGACGGGCTCTTGTAATACCAAAAAGTGAAGGAAGAGAGGGAGGGATGCAGAAATGGACGGGACAACACAGGGAGCGTGGGAGAGATTGACAGAAGGGGACGGGTGGTATGACAGAGTGGAAAAAATGGAGGGTGAAAGTGAGGTAAGAAAGAAGGAAAGAAACAGAGGGAGATATGGATGTAGGTCGATGGAAGAGAGGGGGAGAAACGGAGAGAAAGGAAGAGTGAAGGGAGAGACTGAGAAAGAGTTGGGGAGAAGGAAGAGAAAGAGTTGTAAGTCAAAGGAGAGAAAGAGAAAGATGGTATGAAGAGAGGGAG
>NW_026973673.1:1375000-1402500 GCF_035594125.1 Scylla paramamosain | reverse complement strand
ACAAGGTAAAAAATATTAAGAAGTCTTACAATAAAGTAAGAAATAATACGCAAAAACAAACATATATGCTAATAAAGTAGTAAAGGAGAGAAAACACGCTGAACACAAGAATTGGATAAGAAATACACTGTGGAAATGATAAACAAGGAGAGGACAGAAGAAAGGATATCTGAGGCAGCAAATTCAAGACATCCGTACTCTGAACACGTCACTGGCTGGCAGAGAAACACACAAGGAAGATGAAGCCAAACACCAAACACGGAAGAAAGTTGGTTGTTCTTTTCACATAAATTTCCTTAAGCAGCAGAAACTCAAAAGGCAGCAGACATAAAATCAATCGCGGCCCTGAGGGAAGGCAGGACTGTGTGTTGGATGTGCTGTATACAACTTCCCCCAATGAAACAAAACTTTTCACTCATAAAATGTTGTGAGGGGAGCGAATTCAAGCGGATGGGAAAGGATGCCACCGTCTGCTTCTTCTCCCCATTATAAACTCGTATAAAAGACATGACTTCAGATATGAGCCGAACTCGTGCACCGGTAAATAAGAGTTACGAATAGAGGAAACTGAATAAAACTAGCGAATTCATAACAGAAAACCATAGAAAAAGGACGAAAAAACAACAGCATCAACAACTGACTCACTGAAGAATAAAACAGGCAAGGAAATTGAAAGAAAACGGGATATGAATAGCAAACCAAGACCCACAGATGTGAAAACGAGAAAAAAAAAAAAAAAAAAACTTTTAAAATACCAATCCACTAACACCAGGCGAGTATAAAGCACTGAGAGAGGTGGGCAGCGAGGGAGAGCCACGCGGAAGGCGTAGAGGTGAGGCTGAAGGGTAAACACAGGCTTCTCACGTCATTCATCTTTAAAAACTGGATCTTGCTGAGGAGGAGGAGGAGGAAGAGGAGGCGAAGGGTAAAGGAAAACACGGAGGAAAGGAAGGGAAACTTTCTTAGACCCCAGCGAGATAAACAAGAAAGTATCCACGCACACACGCACACACACACAAGCATAGGCACATGTAGCTCTCTTCTCTCTCTCTCTCTCTCTCTCTCTCTCTAGGCACTGCACAACACCGCGAGCACGACACTCAAATGAAAACATAATCACAGGGGCGGGAAACTAACACGGGGGAGTAAAGGGAAAAGCTTAACTAAAGAGATCAGTTAGCCATGGCGTGCATTGTAAAAAGCTGAACTTGAACGTGGGACGCACCAAGTGGAACCATCTCCTCCCTGGGCCGCGTGGGGAGAACAGATTGCTGTCCCAGTGTCAGGACGGCCAGTACAGCACACAGCCGCCCCTTCGCCGCCCACGCCATCACGCCCACGCCAAAAGGACGGTGGGAAATTTCACGTCAGACGGAAATAGTGACTGGACACCAAAAGCAGGAAGAAAGAATAGGAAAGCGAAAGGGAGGAAGGAGAAAAATAGCAGGAGGAGGAACGCTCTTGGCGAATCTCACTTCTTTGGTAGCAGCGGTGCAGGACGAGGAAGAAGAGGAGGAAGAGGTAAAGGCGTAACCTCCTTCACCAGCAGTAGGTTGAAAAATCAAATTGGTGGTGGTGGTGGTGGTGGCAATGTTTTGGGTGGTGTGCTCGGGGGTGTCACTACGAACGTGCCACTCAACAGTACTTATTCACGTGCTTTTTTGCCACCTGCAGTTCTTTTATACACACACACACACACACACACACACACACGTCACACCGCTCTAACGTGTCCTTTTGGGGGTAGTTCGTTTCCGGAATATAATTTCCACCGGTGAGCTTTATTAAACTTCGCGATCTGTCACTTTTTTTTATTTCCTTGGATTCGAGAGAGGGAAATCATTTTTATTTCGTCAACGATATTCCGATACCACAGGCGAGGCAGCGGCCCACAACAAAGGCTTCAACAACAAAGACGAGTGCTTGCTGCATGCACCTTTGATTTGCGGAGATTTATTTTTTTTTTCCTCATTACCTCCCAGGTGTCAGCTAAAAGCGTGGTCGTGACCCACAATTTTATTTGATAATTAAACTCACTTTGCGCTGGAGGAGCCGAAGTGGTTGGTACTGGCGCCTGGGCATTACTGGAACATATTTTCTATCCTTCCAGAATTCGTGTTACCCTTTTTTTAATTAAACTGTGATAGGGAAGGGACGGCGTGCCTCGATGGATACTTCAAAGGGCTGACCTACATTTCCTCGGCACTCAGAGGGACCTACAGGGAAGCGAGGCGGAGCACAGGGGAGGGAGCGGCACATGATGGACACAGCGACACGATAACAATCGAGGGACGCTTTTGAGGGACATCTTTAAAAAAGCACTTCACTAGTAATTATGACACCATTTTTCCTTTGAGTGTACCGTCGGAGGTCTACAGGTGATACTTCGGCAGCGGGACATCCAGCGCGGGAATACAAAGAAACTGCGAGATTCCGCGGTGGTGATGTCCTTGGCTGAGAGGTAATCAGGCTTCTGTCAAGTCGGAAGCTGCAGCAGACGCCCACAAGGGTCCGGAGCGCGGAGGGACAACACATTACCGGTCCGGCTTTCGGGATAGCACTGGCACCTAGGGCTGGGCGGGAGACGATTACTGGATTCGAATCTGTAGAATCCTGAGAGGCGATACGAATCCGATTACTGCGTCAGGTTTCTAGAATTGGTATAGAATCCTGTCCTCAGACGAGGTCTCTTAATTCATGAGTAAAAATAGTTATGGAGAACAACGTAAGAGTAAATTGATTTGTACATTAATAAAGTCTGTATGATGTTATTAATGATGCTTTTGGAGCATATAAACAATGAGGTCTGAGGGGCTTGTTAGGAAATTTACTTGTGTACGCTAGCGACATGTGGAAGCTTATAGTGTTGCCAAAGTCACCATCTCTTTCGTTGGAGCTGATTCGCTAATTTCATGTGACGTCATACCATGGCATATATATATATATATATATATATATATATATATATATATATATATATATATATATATATATATATATATATATATATATATATATATCCTTGGTGAGCATCATGGGAAAGACGGTCTGCATCTCGGCAATTTGTAGCCAAAGGGCGAGAGTCGTGATGTTTGTGACAGGTGGAGAGGAATCCTGGATTCTGTCCGTGCTTGGATTCCCTTGCAAGCACCAACGAATCTCGCGCCTGGCAGACAATAGGAAGAATCTCGGGCGCCCGGGGCTTGTTAAGAACTTAAGAGTACACATAAGATTCGTGGAGGATTCGAGTCCCACGAATCCAACAGGGCAAGTAATCGGATTCGCGATTACCCGTTTTATAGAATCCTGCACAGCCCTTCTGGCACCTCCTGACGGTGCCGGCCCACTGAGATAACAAGTTCCCCGCCATGTTTCAACGCCCGGCTGCGAACCGCACGATGCATTCAAACGTCGCCTTCGCCAAACACAGCGAGTCCCCTGCACGGGCACACCTCACGGAATACTACATACAGCTCGTAAACCCGCGAGAAAAACACGCATTTCTGTCGGTGATCTAACGTAAAACTGCACGTGAAGCAGCTACTGGGGAACGAGAAAAGATATGAACTGTGTTCTTTACGAGGGGTTTGTATGCGTTATGTGGCGCGAATGAAGGGAAAAAGGGCCAGTATGACACCTTGGGCCGGGCTGGACGGCAGCAGTGAGTCGCAATCAGCTGAGAGGAGTGCCAGAGGGCTGGTATCGACTTGGGGCGGCAGTGAACAACTGGTGTAAGCGTGCGTGACCAAGCCAGCCACCCAACCAAGCCACTCAGCCACCCACCCAAGCCACCCAGTCATCTACCTAGCAGGACCATCCAACCAATCCACCCATCTGTCCAGACAACCAAACAAGTCATCTCTCGCCAAGCCAGCCATCAGCCACCCAGCGAAGCCACTCAGCCACTCAGCCAGCTACCTAGCGAGACCACCCAATCAAGCCACCTAGCGAAGACACGCATCCAACAACCCAACCAAGCAAGCCTTATAACCAAGCCAGCCATCAGCCACCCATCCACCCAGCTAAGCCAGCCACTCAGCCACCTAACGAAGCCAGTCTACTTAGTCTAACAACCACCCAATTTAGCCAGCCGCTCCACTAAGCCAGCCACTCAGCAGCCCAGCCAGCCAGCCACCTTGCCATTATTCATATACACAACCACCCATAAAAGCTTATACCAATTCATTCACTGATCACTTAAGTCATCCACCTACTTATCCACACACTAAACCATCCAGTCTTCCTCTGTGCCAGCCAGTCACCCAACCAGTCACTCACCAATGCAACCATCCAACGCAAACGCTGCCAGTCAAACACACAGCTTTTCTCCCAACCGTCCTGCCTGTCACACACACACACACACACACACACACACACACACACTAACGCACAGTAACCTAACAAGCCAGGCAGGCAACCAAAGAGCCAGTCATCCATCCCGTCTGCCCGCCTGCTACCACGCCAGCAAGTCAATCAACCAAACAGGCAATCAGCCAGGCGGGCAGCTGAGGGAGGCGAGGGGCGGTGTGTTCAGTGTCGCTCCATCACAAACAATCAGCACACAGATGAACACGCAGAGATTCATTCCTCGTGGTGTGTAATTGCAGGATCATAACACGTGCTGCAAAAAAGAGCCACGACTTGGAATCAAAGTTGGCGGGCACACAGCACACGCAACTCTCATTAACATGGAGGAAATATACGCACGCAGCGCACATAGATATAACGACTACCTTCTGTTTGGTGACGGCTAAAAATATCCGGATAAAATACAAGCTAGGGAACAATACCATACACTTGATCAAAATATGTACCTCTCCGGACCCGGAAAACGAAGTATTGCAATAATTTTGGAGCGGAATTCAATTAAAAAACGGAACTGTGTCTATCGAGCATCCGGGTCCCTTCGAAATTTATGACTTATCAGTAACCGGAAATATGTGATATGCAAGAATCTGGAAATCAAGAAAATTATGAAACTTTAATTTATGTAAAAAAAAGAAATATATATATATATATATATATATATATATATATATATATATATATATACATATATATATATATATATATATATATATATATATATATATATTTATTGTATGGTGATGGGGAAAATCAGTATAAGAAGGATGCATTAAGCAGGTACTACTCTGCGCTGTGTGAAAAACAAGAGTAATTCAGGGTTGTATTTCCACAGCGCACTCAATATTCCCCGGAACGTGACCGATATATACGAGTATATATATATATATATATATATATATATATATATATATATATATATATATATATATATATATATATATATATATATATATATATATATATATATATATATATATATATATATATATATATCGGTCACGTTCCGGGGAATATTGAGTGCGCTGTGGAAATACAACCCTGAATTACTCTTGTTTTTCACACCGCGCAGAGTAGTACCTGCTTAATGCATCCTTCTTATACTGATTTTCCCCATCACCATACAATAAATGAAACTGGCGCTTCAAACACCAGAGATCTACGCGCACACCACACTATATACTGTACATGGAGAGCTGAATTAGCACTGCGTTGTCTTATTGCTGACCTTAATGATGCAGTAGTAATTGTGACAAGAGGAAATGTGAAATGCTGAACCATGACGAGCAATGATGTTACAGCAAGAAATATACACTGAGAGGGGAATATTTCTGCAACATGGAGGAGGAGGAGGAGGAGGAGGAGGAGGAGGAGGAGGAGGAGGAGGAGGAGAAGAAGAAGAAGCAGGTGGAGGAGGAGGAAGAGGAGGAGGATGATGAGGAGAAGGAGGAGGAGGAAAAAGACGAGGACTAGTATGAAGTGAAAGAAGAGGAGGAGGAGGAGGAGGAGGAAGATAACAAACCCTAATATAGTAATGATTGAGAGTAGCAAATAAAATCAGTAATAAATCTTGAAGATCCGAGAGGCTGGAGGAAGAAATCTGGACTGAGAGGGAGGAGTCCGTGTGACGCGGAGGAGGAGGAGGAAAAGGAGGAGGAGGAGGAGAAGGTTACGGTTGCGGATATTAATGACTCACCCGCCATCCACACAGGAGAGGCGGGTGAGGCCTTGGGAGGAAGGTACAAGGTTCTTCTTGTTGGGAAAGTTGGGAAAGTTTTGTCGTCTTGAGTACAAAGGCAAAGTTAACTAATATGAAGAGGTATTTTTGGTGTGTGGTTGTCCTCTCTCCCCCTCTCTCTCTCTCTCTCTCTCTCTCTCTCTCTCTCTGATTTCCTACTTAGAATTACACGTTCTTCCCCTTCCAGTATTTGCAGAAACTCGTGTTACACCCTGTATACTACCAGTGCACACGCTATTCATTATTTTGTTTCATAAACTGACTAGAAATACGTACATATTATATATTTAGTTTTTCACAGTCCAGTGTTAATTCCAAAAATTCACACTTATAAAGGAAGTACTAGATAATAAATGTATATATGTATGTGGTTAGGTTTAGAATTCCAATGAAATTCTTTACAGACAACTTCACGATGCAGTACACATTACTCTTAAGAGCAACGAGAGAGAGAGAGAGAGAGAGAGAGAGAGAGAGAGAGAGAGAGAGAGAGAGAGAGAGAGAGAGAGAGAGAGAGAGATTAATTCTGCCTTGAAGAGTAACGACACGACTAGTTTGTATAATACTAAATTCACAAGAGTTTTGTTTTAAAATTAATCGCTTTGTATGTTTGTGTTTTTAGAAGCCTCTCACCTTTCATTTTCCATAACAGAAACGAAGCATTAATGATAACATTGCGTCTGAAGTTTTATCAGTTTGTTAACCTGTTGTTTCTTGACCGCTTCTTGTGGCATGAGTAGTGTCATGACCCTTCGCAGTGACAGTGAACATGATGCAGACAACATCGGCACAATGGATAAGACTGTTTCAAGGACACATTCACTGACACATTCATGAGGCAGCAGTGCCAGTCTAAGCTATATGATATACTAACTTTCGTGTAATAAGGAACCTTAACAAAACATCTAAAATCAGTTCTCCCTTAATAACTTATGCATTACAGTAAGTGACATTCCCTTCAAAGAAAATGCGGAGCTTGCTTGCTTCCATTAATCATTTGGAAACTTATAAATATTTCGTAATTCATTATGGAGGGCAGGCCTGTCGTGGTGAGTCTGAACTTCAGCATTCCTAAACATGAATTTCATAGCCAAAGTGATCTGCAGTGTTGCCTACCGCCACCAGTTAATGTTAAACACATCTGTTATATTGACTGGAGGAGTTTTTGGGGTAATAAGAAAATCCAACTTGGGAAGTGTGCGTGGTGATGTGAGCAGTGAGCAGCGCAGCTCACCAGTGACAGCGGCAGCATCCCACTGACATCGTGTTCTGACAACCAGAGTGTGTACTACTTGTAATTGAATCGAATTACACTGAATTATGTGAGAAACAGACATACATGTTTCACTGTACAGTTTGCAAGTTTTCTTGATGTGTTCACAGAAAGTCTGCGTGTCTTGCTGACTTGTGGCACATCAAACACTTCGCGCCTTTACCACTCACAAACAAATAAATAAATAAATAAATAAAATAATGACTTATGCCTCTAAGTATGTAAGAAACTAACTACTTAATATATTTGGTGTACATTAAGGAATCATAAGCATAGGAGGTAATGTGCAATACCATAAGTCAACTATCAAGTGTTCATTACAATTCCACGAAATATGAACACACACAGACCGACCCAGGCGCCGTGACGAATTACGTAAATTAAGGTTTGTAACTTGAGGCGCATATAGTCATCAATGTAGGTGATACATACATACATACATACATACATACATAGAGAAAGACAGACAGAGACAGGCAGACAGATGGACAAGAGAGACACTGACCAAAAGAAATAAAAAAAATAAAAAAATACAGACATGCAGGCATTCAGACAGACCGACGGCGAGACAGAAAGACAGATAGGCAGATATAGAGACAGGTGCTGAGAAGGAAAGGAAAAGGGTAAGGGAAAGCCGGAAAGGAGAAGGTAGAAAAACTAAATGCAAGGGAAGAGGAGGAGGAGGAGGAGGAGGAGGAGGAGGAGGAGGAGGAGGAGGAGGAAGAGGAGGAAGGGAGAAGAGAGAGGCCATCACTGCGAGAAGAATGGTAATGATGGTGATGATGAAACAGAAGATCCATACGAAGGAGAATATAGGAAGAGGAGGAGGAGGAGGAGGAGGAGGAGGAGGAGGAGGAGGAGGAGGAGGAGGTGGTGGTTGTGGTGGTGGTTGTGGTGGTGGTGGTGGTAAGCAGCTAAACCTTTATGAATTGTATTAAAATGACGCATTAACCGTATTGTTCACTCCTTATTGCCTGTAAAGTCCCTAATTAGTATTTCCTCTAAGGGTGCTTGGTGCCTTTCATCATGCTGCGGGATTAGCGCCGCGCACTCCCCGGGGAATGACAACAGTATTTCAACACCTTAATACTCACTAACACCAAGTATTCTGATTTGTGTAATACATTTCACGGTCATTAATATTTCAACCTAATATTGCTCAAACTGGAAATATGATACTACCACCACCACAACCACCACTACGATCACTTCCACTACTACTACTTCTACTTCTACTTCTACTTCTACTACTACTACTACTACTACTACCACCACATTTACCATCACAACCACAAGATTTCTCTATGTGAACGTCAAATGTGTGTGTGTGTAGTGCTTCTGTAAAATGAATGATGATCAGCATTATATTCTCTGAGTCATAAATGCAGGCAAATAATGCCTAAACATCATTAATTTCACACATGCTTTGTAAATTAAATTACCTACATACGAAACCCAACTTAAGTAGACACATTTATATATATATATATATATATATATATATATATATATATATATATATATATATATATATATATATATATATATATATATATATATATATATATATATATATATATATATATATATATATATATAACAGACAAATATACAAAAAAAAAAGCTGTCTTTTACAAATACACGATGTGAATTAACACGATAAACCTTCTCTCAATCCGCCTCCTTGCCTCCTTCCAGACTCACTCATTAACTCCATTATTTCCAAGCTTCTCCCTGGAATCACTTAATTAGACTTTTTAACCCAGCTGCTATTACGTTCTGTAGTTCACCCAGAGCCTTCCACCCTTCCTTTCCAACCATAGTTTACTACAGCAGGGCAACCGTCCATATAGAATTATTTGCATACTGTAATTCCCTCAACCCGCTTCTTTTATTACACTTATTTTATTATTTATTATTGCCCTAACTACTTGTACTACGGTTGCTGTTGCTGCTGCTACTGCTGCTGCTGCTGCTGCTGCTGCTGCTGCTACTTTTACTACTACTACTACTACTATGACGACGACGACTACTGCTACCGCCGCCACCACCACCACCACCAACACTACTACTACGACTACGCATTACTATTAAATCTACTACTGAAAGATACTCAACTCTTCAACAACCAAGCGATTTTTTCAGTAATTTATATATATATATATATATATATATATATATATATATATATATATATATATATATATATATATATATATATATATATATATATATATATATATATATATATATATATATATATATTGTAATTCTTTCTCTCTCTCTCTCTCTCTCTCTCTCTCTCTCTCTCTCTCTCTCTCTCACTCATACTCACACACTTAAGAGGGTGCAAGTCTAGTCAGCGCGGGTCACACAACTTGGGTTCGTGTTCTGTCTGTGCAACGTTCTGGAAATGGCATTGCAGAGTCTCTGATTCAGATATAGATTGAGAGATGCAGAGAGACTGATGGAAAGTCGGACGGAAAGGGAGACAGCTTTACATATAGATGGAGAGAGAGAGAGAGAGAGAGAGAGAGAGAGAGAGAGAGAGAGAGAGAGAGAGAGAGAGAGAGAGAGAGAGAGAGAGAGCAGAGGAATGATAAAATGGAACAGAGTGATAGAAGAGCAGAGGTAAAAAGACACATGTTTATACGCACACACACAAATAAAGACACACACACAAACACAAAGATAAGTAAATAACATAAATAACCTCACAAGTAAATCTAGATAGAGACAAACAGCTAAACACATACTTAAAACGATAAGAAGAGACAAAGAAAGCACTCACAGGGAGACAGATGAAGGCAGAATAACATCAAGACAGATGTACTCGAGTGAACAGATTGAATTCATGAGTAGCGTTAGGTTTATTTGGAATGAGGGCGAGGCAGGAACATTCCTCCTTCAAGGCCGCGGCACCGGAATGGCTAAAACTCACTAAACTTGAGAGAAACGCGAGTAACGAAGCAACGAAATTCTTTCGCCCTGAGGGAGAGAAGCGCCAGGCAAGGAGTCCACGTCCCCAGGAATGTTTATCAACTTCAAGTACGTCGTGTGTTTAAATAGCATTAGAAAAGATCACTGTGCTGATAACTGATTATACGACTAATCAAGAGTATAATTGCGTGACTCAAATATTGAAATGAAGGAGCGAACAAGGTGAACAAACAAGAGAAAGAGGGATATTTAAGGAGCCCTAAACCCTCTTTGTGTAATAACAATAAACTATATAAGTACAGAACAGAAAAAAAAAAAAAAACTATAAAAATGAATAGACAAATAAATCCGGATACCCTAAAAAAAAAAAAAGTTTTCTTTGAAATCACGAGCAAAATAAGAAAAATAAAAAAAAAGGACAAAGAACAGTATAGTAAACTATAAAAGTTACATAATAAAAAAAACTAAAGATAAAGAAAAACTGAAGTTACACTAAAAAAACGCACGTTTTCTTTGGAATCATAAACAAAATAGCTAAAGAAAAAAGTAGTGAAAGAAGAATATGAGTATTATAAAATTCCACAAGCCCTTCCAAGCACTTTGCACAAAAAAAAAAAAAAAAGAAAAAAAAACTCAAATTATAATAAAAATAAAGGAAAGAAGCCACATATTCTCATCACACAAATAAAATAGCAGACACACGAAAACTTAAAAAAGAAAACGGAAAGGACACAAAAACTTGCGAAGAAAAATACGAAATAAAGAAGCGAAAACTCAGGAACAAAAATAAAGACACATGGAAAATAAAAATAATAAAAGAGACGAAAACTTAAGAAAATAAAAAAGTAGACAAAAAATCAAGGAAAAAATAGAAAAAATGACTAAACTTAAGAAAGTAGAAAATAAAGACCAAAAAATAAGAAAATAGCGAGAAAGACACAAAAACTCCAGAAAAGCGGAAAAAAAAAGAGGAATGAGTGAGAGAGTATGCAGGATAAGAGGCCGGCGCGCGGTGACGATAAGGACAAACTGGACAGGAACATTCCGTGGGTGACAACTCCTCCCATCAGCATTAGGCCGCGTGTTGTTGTGAGTGTGTTATTGCTGTCATCACCATTACCTGTGATATGAGGTGGGGGTGAGAGTAAGTGCGGTGACCCTCGGAGTGCCCCTGGCGATCATCAGATGTTTGGAACACTGCTTCTTACCTCTCCTGCTGCCTGCTGCGGGTGGCGGTGGTGGTGGTGGCGGGGAGAGAATGTACACTGCCTGTGGGAAGAGCAAATGTGGCGGGTAAGAGAGAGGAAGGGAGAGGAAGGGAGTTAAAACGAGGGAGGTAGAAAACTGTGGGGAATGTAATGTTCTGTGCTGTGCGTGTGGGAAAGAAAAGGGCAGTAGGGGAAAGGTGCCACTTGAAAGGTTACTTGAGGAAAAGGGAAAAGATAAAGGAAGAAAGTTAAAGGGAGAAAGAATAGGAGAGGTCAAGGTAATGTGCTGTGTTGTTGAAGAGGCAAGGAAGAAAAGGATGCCACAGTAAAGGCAACACTTGCAAGGACACTTCATAGGAAGGCAAAGACTTAAAAACCCGTGTCACTTCATCTAGACACTTTGGAATGTAGTGCAGGTGGGCACACAAATCCTAATTCGCACCTATGCCTACACATTCCTTTTATCGGCTACACTTAACCTGTAATCATTTGAGTTCCAAAGAGCTGAGAAGAAAAAAAAAATAAAATAAAAAAAAAATATATATATATATATATATATATATATATATATATATATATATATATATATATATATATATATATATATATATATATATATATATATATATATATATATATATATCATATAGCGAGGAGAAAAAAATGCCCGTTCATCTTCCTGTTCCTAAAAAATCAAAATAAAGTACAAAAAAGTTGAATAATTTAGTTCCAGAGGTGTCTTGATTCTCCTCTTTGGAAGCATCTTGAGTCGTAAGAAGGAAGGGAAAGCAGGAAGACGTAGAGAGTAGAAAGCTTCAGAGTTTACAAGTAAATGTTTAATGTTAAAAAGACTCCATTACTGACAAAGTCCCAATGCCTAGTCAGATAAACGGAAGGAAAAGAAACAGAAGAGAGGACAATAATAGATAGAAGAGTAAATGAACGAATGAATCAATGAAATTGAATGCCCCGACCAATACAATGTACATTATGCAGTGTTAAATGTACCACCACACAAGTAATATAATCCTCCCTCCCTTCCTTCCTTCCTTCCTTCCTTCCTTTCCTCTCAGCTCTCGTCTTCTCCTATCTTCATTACTTGTCCTCCCTTCTCTCTCTCTCTCTCTCTCTCTCTCTCTCTCTCTCTCTCTCTCTCTCTCTCTCTCTCTCTCTCTCTCTCTCTCTCTCTCTCTCTCTCCTATCAATTCCCCTTTCATTAGTCTAAATATCCTTTCTTTTCTGTGTTTTTTTTTCTTTTTTATCCTTCATTTAGCTTTATTCCGTTAGAACTTTTCTTTTTCTCATTCCTCATTCCTGTCATTCTTTTTTTTTTTTAATCTTCTAAACCTCATCTCTTTCACTTCAGACTCCCTTCTTCTTCGTATCTTCTCTTTCCCCTCTTCTTCTCCCTCCCTCTCTTTCTTTTTCTCTCTTTGCTTTTTCAGTGTTCGTTTCTAGCCTCCTTTTATTCTTTTCTTTATTATTTTTCTCCTTTCATTTTCCTTCCTACTTCATTATTAGTACATCTACCCATTCTTCTATTGATATCCTTTCCTCCTCCTCCTCCTCCTCCTCCTCCTTCTTCTTCTTCTTCTTCTTCTTCTGTCTACATTGTTTCCCTTTTTTTTTTGTCTTTGGAGATCCATTAATTTATCTCGCTATCCCCATTTTCTTCTTTTCTTTTATGCTTCCCTCCCATCTCTCTCTCTTTCTCCATCTCATCCTTCCTTAAAATATCCTTCCCATCCTTCATTCCTCAGCCTCTGTTTCTCCGTTTTCCTTCTCATCCTCCTTTCCTCCTTGTCATTCCTCCCTCAACATCTCTCTCTCTCTCTCTCTCTCTCTCTCTCTCTCTCTCTCTCTCTCTCTCTCTCTCTCTCTCTGTTTTCATTCTTTTTTTCTCTCCCTTTCATTATTTAACGCATTCTTCCCTTACATTCTACAGCTATCCTTCCTTCCGTCCTGCCTCTTCCTCACCTCCCTCTCCAACCTCTCCCTTTCCTCCCTCACATTCATTCCTTACTTTCTCCAGCTATACTTCCTCTCTATTTCCTCCTTAACTTTCTTCTCTCTTTGCACTTCTCCCTCCCTCTCTCTCTCCCTCCCTCCCCACCCACACACACAGCTCCTGAAGGAACACAACTACCACATCGTCCCCCCCCCCCGCCCCTACGGAACCAATACTGTGTGGAATTTGCTCCACTTTGGCCTTCCAAGGGTGAAGCTAACGTACCTCCATCACTCCACTTCTCCAGGTTTTCCTCCATTTTGTTCTTTGCCTCAGCGTCTTCTAATTTGATCAGTTTGTTGTCATTTTTTCATCTGCAAGGAAAGAACAGACAGTTTATACTTATGGATATATACAAACATACACACGTACCTACATACATACAAATATGTATATTAACCACGTACATTTTATTGCTACCTGGTGGTAATTTCTCTAACTTCTCTGCTTTAGTTCCTTCTTGTGCCTTCCCACAAACATGAACACACACATTTACACATCTCCATACAAGCAAGTTTGTATTTTGGTGTAAACTGGTTATCTATCATCATAGGACTACTTGTAAACTTTTTTTATTTCACTCTCCCTTCCTCCCTTCCTTTCTTCCTTCCTCCCTTCCTTCCTTCCTTTCTTTCTTTCCTATTTCCTCTTAGTCTTTATTTCATCTTTTCTCTTTACCCACATGGAGAAAGGAGGGGATATGAGAGAGAGAGAGAGAGAGAGAGAGAGAGAGAGAGAGAGAGAGAGAGAGAGAGAGAGAGAGAGAGAATCAAAAGGTCACGGTGGAAATGGAGGAGAGAAATCAGTCAAGTGTCAGTGGTCTCTGTTCAGTCCTGGAGCAAATGGTGCGAGAAGGTGTGTTTTGCCGGGGAGAGAGAGGTTCCCCAGGGCCTGCCTTGCCTCTTACAATAATTATTGAACTCTTCCTTCTGTGGCTTGGAGTTACTTTCCTTCACCCCTTAATTTTAGAGTGCGTTCCGAAATGTAGCACTTATTTTACTTTTTTCTCGTGAAGGAAAGCCAAGACACACACACACAAAAAAAAAAAAAAATGCTGAATTAGCTATTTCTTTGAAATAAATAAATAAAATAACCGGTCAGTTTATTTCCATAAGTGTCGTGATACTCTTCTGTTAGAAGTGTTCATGTTTCAGGGTGAGAAATACAAAATTAGAAATAGGAAAGTACTTCATAAAATGTTACTTTTTGTTCTCCTTCCTGTTCTGTTCTTTCGTATCTTTTTTTGTCACTTCAGAAAAGGTTCACGTACAATTATATTTATATTAGTAATTATACTCGTTTTAATTCAATTTTATTTACTTTTCTTTATTACTATTTTTTTTTTTATAGATATTGGGTGTTGTAATATTTCCAGTGTCTATCTAAGATAATTAACTTATTTTTTTTCCTGGAGTCGTTCCGTGTGTTATGTAGGACTTGAACATGAATTAGCAAAAGTGAGTGTGTGTATGTCTCGTCTTGAAGAGAATATTCGTGGGTGTAGCAGCGAGAGTCATCCAACAGAGTTAAGTAAGAGTGTACGGATGTACTGTTAAGTGTGGGTGAAGCGAGTGACAGAGTGGCTGTGTCACTCAGACAGTAGCAGTTGTGGTGAGTGCTAAGAGGATTCCTGTCATTTCGTATACTTACGGACAATCTCCTTTCATAACATAAACAATAAAGACAAGAAAAATCACTTTTTTTCCGGTATTACGCGTCATTATGAATAACGATTTTTTTTTTCTTTTTTTTTTTTTTGTGTAACGCTATATTCTTCCCTAAATCGTTGCCAACAAGATTTTTTTTTTCAAACAGGACATGTACCTGGAGCTTGAGTTTTTATAAAATAATTGTTTCAATAATGATGCATATGAAAAAATATATATGATAAAATATATACTTATTTTGGCTCGAAGGAGTAAGAGCGGTATTAAGGAGTGGTATTAAGATTCAGGTTTTACACACAAATCTACGGCAATGACGTCCAAGACTTCTCCTGTGTGAAGGTTGGCGAGTGAAGGATGACAGCTTTGCAAAAATCCGCTTCAAACCACTCATTACTGTACGGAATACCTGGACTCCATAAAGTCACCTTCAATTAGTCACCATGGAGTACATAATGGTGTTGCTGCAGTGGATGAATACCGAGAGATGCTTTTAATACTTGATTACAAAAGATAAGACCATAAACTGTTTCCTTTACAGGGATGGATGACTTATGTATTCTCTTTTTTCCTTTCCTTTTCTTTTCTTTTTACATGTCAGGGAGACTGGCCAGCGACAAAACTATCTGAAAATACAACAGAAAAAGAGGCTGCTATACTCATCGCTCCCAGCACAATTGATAAACAGCCTAAAAGGTTCCCCAAATGAGTTATGACAGTGAACGGGTTAAGCCACACCATCACAAACAAACGCAGGCGACCACCAGAGTGGCGGCGCGGGTGTGTGTGTGTGTGCGTGTGTGTGTGTGTGTGTGTGTGTGGCAATCAGCGGCGCCGGAGTGATTACATGTTAGTGGTGTTTAATCAGGCGCTGACAGGCGGCTATTGAAAACCTGTAGTGTCCAGCTGCCGTAATCCATTGTTTAGGGCGTAGTGGAGATGGGCACCGCAGCAACATTCAGCTTCTTGTCCAACAACGTGTTTCTTAAGTTGAAGCAGCGCGGCCGAGTCAAGTGTTTGTTTTGGTTAGAGATACAGCATTACTATCGCCAGGACACTCGAGTTGCAATTCTTTTTTTATTAAATTGCCGTTTCCATAAACTAGGAAGGAGATGTATGTACTTTGGACTTTTGAGTGTCACAGACATGTTGCCTTTATGTTTACTGTCGTCTAGATTAAGACGTTTCCAATCAAGAGTGTATTCATTTGGAAATCTTAAGATGACCAAATAAATCTAAATGCAGATTCACTAAAAAATCAACTTAGATACATTTGTTACTTGTTACATTGTGTTACTACTTAGAAGGGATTACGTAGAAAAATATATTATACAAGTCCACTGCATCTTCATGTAAATAGAATAACACTGTAGGTATATCTGATATTGCTTGTATGTGAGAGAAGAGTTTGTGTCTGTGCTGCCACCTGCTGACAACCACTAGTTATGAAAACTCCCCATTAGAATGTGCGTGCGTGCGTGCGTGTGTGTGTGTGTGTGTGTGTGTGTGTGTGTGTGTGTGTGTGTGTGTGTGTGTGTGTGCGTGCGTGCGTGCGCGCGCAAGGGGAAACATTTACTAGCTCGAATAATTTATGAATCCCTTGATGTCACGTGCTAAAATATCCTGTCACATTTAGCAAGAAAAAAAAATTAAAACATCTCATTCCCTCATACCTTACTGAATTACGTCACACACACGACACACACACACACACACACACACACACACACACACACACACATCCAATACACGGCTACTACTACCACCACTGCTACCACCACCACCACCACCACCACCACCACCACCACCACTACCACTACCACTAGTGCCTCACCCAAACACGGAAGGCAAGCAGCAATATCCGCCCCTCATATTTCACTAGGTCTGCATTTCATTACGTTCTGTGCTCTTCATTCTCCTTCAGCGGGGACAGGAGGGCGACATCAGAGAGAGAGAGAGAGAGAGAGAGAGAGAGAGAGAGAGAGAGAGAGAGAGAGAGAGAGAGAGAGAGAGAGAGAATGCTGTGGTCATTGTTCGCCTACACGCTTCCTCTCTGACACGTCTCGACATGTTTCGTTTAGCCCAGGATGTGGAGTGTGCTAATATTCTGGGTCATAAATGATCTGGAGAATGTCAAGTTTCTCTCTCTCTCTCTCTCTCTCTCTCTCTCTCTCTCTCTCTCTCTCTCTCTCTCTCTGCAGAGGGTAAATTGTCTAACTTTCCGCCTCCCATAACTTCATGCCGTTGAGTCTGAAGGTCAGTTCGCTCAGGTCAGGAAACGAGGTCAGGTCACGCGTTTGATGACCACCCACTGTTCTTATCTCTGTTCCCCTCACCCTTGCACCGCCTCAGCCCGCACGCCTTACTCTGCACGCCTCACACTGGCCGCCTCACTCTGCACGCCTCGTTTATCTAGAGGCAGAATGCAGCGGTGAAGCCAAAACGTGTCCCTCTAGTGTGAAAAGGGAATAAGTACAAGTGTGCATCCGTGAGAAGGAAGCGCTTGTGCCGTGGTGAATGGATACCCAGAGGAGAGATAAATGGTTGAGGAGTGGAAGACACAATAGTCAGGTTGCTAATGCTGAGTCATTAGGCATCTTTACGTTATTACACATATTGATGGATGAGGACGGTAAGTGACAGCCATGTGTAGGCCTAATGGCTTCCAGCAGTTTCCCTTATGTCCTTATGTTATTCATGATAAATTACTTCAACAATACTATAGACGACTCAAGAATACAACAAAATGATAAAAGCATCCATGGACTTTCTTCAGTTCTTGAAAGTAGTATAATTTCAGTCACTCAAAACTTCCTTCCACACGCTGCTCCATGAAGAGTGACAACAGCGCCCACGTCTCACGGAAGGATATTTGTCAGTTCAGATTAATTTCCTCTTTGGCGGAGTGATGTCAGTGATGGCGGACTCACAGTACGGGGTTTACAATCACTTGGTACTGAAGCAGAAAAAAACTCAGGTGATAAGAGCCTCGAGTCAGGCGATTATCAGGACAGATGTGTCACAGATCATCAAGGCCTCACTCACTCACTCAGGATATTTGGGCCACAGCTCACTTAGTAACATTGTAACATTTACTGAAATACAAGGCGTGACTTCCAATCTGTTGTTGTTTTCTGTTAAAAAATCAGGGAATCCGAGAGTTGGTGACATGGTGGACGCAGGAAATGGCTTCTTTTTCTTGGTCTGAGCTCAATTTCAGGCCCAGACAGCCATGCTCGTGAACACTGAGTCGGGTCATCCTGGATGTGGTTCAGTTTCATGTTCAGCAAATCTTGAGCAAGAAGTGTGATTTCATAAAATGTCTGGAAACAAACTGAATTATCATTTGAAGTGTGTGGCTCGCGCCGCAACGCTGCAGGAGGCTCCATCCCGCCTGCGGCTCAGCGTGCGGCAGCCCCGCCGAGGCTGCTTGCCGTGGTGCCCTAAGAAGCGCACGGTGGCCATCTTCTACTTCAAGGAGGCTCACTGGCAACAGGGAGCCTCTGGCGAGTACGAGCAAACAGCAGAGTGCGAAGTGAAGAACCTGACGAAGCTGAAACGCCTGGAGGCTGATCTGCCTGTCAAGGTGAAGTATTGGATCAAGCGGCGGCCCAGCAAAGTGCTCCTGCAGACCTCGCTGGACGCCCTGCTGGACCAGCTGGAGGGCAGCCCCGCCTCCGAGGCCTGGCTGGCATTCACTGCCACAGGCCAGGAGCAGCGGGTGTGCTGGCAGCCTGCGGAGCACCAAGATGGTGCTGGTGCCGACACGCCCCCGAGTGACAATGCCATGGAGGACTCTGCCGATCCGCCACTGGAATACGACGACCTGTGGGATTCAAGCGGCGAGGAGACTCCCGGGGGCGAGGACCTGTCCCCCGTGACTCCCGACCCCTGCGTCGCGGGTGATGGCGAGGGAGCTGACGGGGAGTGGATGACCTTCTTCAACACCCTCCACCGGAAAGACGCTGCGGCTTCCTCGCCACACCGAGGAGGAGGAGGCCGCTGTGAACTGGCGGGGCCTCGGGGTGTGGACCAGCCTGGACGACCTTTTCAATCCTCAGGCCGCGACGAAGTGGCGACGCCCCGGGGCGTGGACTAGCAAGGACGACCTCCTCAGTCCCCGTGCCCTGCGCATCGCGGAGGACATTCGGCCTGTGATAAAGAAGATGCGGCTGCCCGAAGGTCCTCACTGGTGGAAGCGGGACAGCGTTGGTACTGCTGCTGTTGGTGCTACCTGCCCTGCTGAGTGGGCCAAGCAGCAGGACACCAGCCTGCTTTCTCCACACTGGAACCTGCCTGCCTTCCCAGAATGCACTGCCACGCCTCGCCACCGTGGTATGTCAGAGGCGGGGGTACTCGAGGTGCCCCTGCCCACCCACGGGCGGCGTGGTGGGGCAGCGAAGGGCAGCAGGCGGTGGCTACGCCCCTTCCTCACTGTCGTGGCGGCCCTGGCCTATATGATCCTCGTCCCGTGGCTCGCCATCCGGGGCGACAGCTTCCTGGACGCCATTAGTGGACGGCTGGGTGGTTGAGTGCAGATGTGGTTGAGTGGTTGGGTGCGGATGTGGTTGAGTGGATGAGTGTACGTGATTGAGTGAGTAGGTGGGTGAGTGGGTGGATGAGCAGTCAAGACATCTGAATGTAGAAACATGTTGTGGACCAGGTCACTTGGCTACCAAGTGACCTGTGGCACAAATACCGTGAGGCCTTGATGGTCTCAGGCCTGTCTAGCCTGACCCGAGGCCCTTGTCACCAGACCATCAAATTATTTGCTCCCCTGATACGGGCAGCGTGAAGCGTGCATGTACCCACTCCCCACCTGTCGGGAATCCATTACCTTTGCCTGTTGCCTTCAAAGGAAACATTCAGAATGTTATGATGAGAGAGAATATGAATGCAGGTTTAACACTCACAATGAACGTACTGTGTATCATCACCTTTCCATTCTCATCTTCCAGTTTCGTCTCCTTTCACCTTTATTTTACTCAAAGTGACTTTTCATTCTAGTTCTTCTTGTTTCCTTGTCGCTTTTCTCCTCTTTCTCTCCGTCTTCATGTCTGTCTGTAATTCTGCAGCCGCCAATGTAGTCAATGTTACAACACTTAAATATTTTAAGATTTATCAATCTAACACGTATTCCGATAAAGAAATAAGACGTGATGCATTATCGAGGCAAAACTGAATATTTCTTTGTTATTTTGGGTTGGGTGGGGAAAAAATAACAAAGGTGTGTTAAGTGCAAAATGACGACGCAGAATCAGAGACAGTCAGTGAATCGTAAGAAAATAAGAAATAAGGGAAGTTGCAAGAAGCGACCAGGCTTACACGTGGCAGTCCCTGTGTGAAATATACCCACCTATTTCCACCTATCATCCCCATCCATAAACCCGTCTGATCTTCTCTTAAAGCTCCCTAATGTCCCACCACTACCAACATGATTACCGAGTCCGTTCCACTCATCTACGCAAAGGTGTATTATCCTCATTAGGTTTAAGTTACTGCAGATGACTACCACTAAACACCCTTATGGCCCTCCTCCTCCTCCTCCTCCTCCTCTTTTCTTCTCCTACCTCAGCCTCCTCCCTCCCCCTTACCTTTCTTCTCGTCTTATTTTTCCTCTTATTTATTTTGTCTCTCCTTTTTTATTCATAAATTCTCATCTCTTCTTTTACTTCTTCGTCTTCTTTTCGTGCTCCTCCTCCCCTTTCAGTCTTTTTTTCCTGTACATTCTCCTCTTTTCGTCCATTCATCCACGTCCTTTTCATGTGTGTGTGTGTGTGTGTGTGTGTGTGTGTGTGTGTGTGTGTGTGTGTGTGTGTGTGTGTGTGTGTGTGTGTGTGTGTGTTTTCTTTTGTTCACTGATTTTAATGTAACCTTTTATTTGTTCCCCGTGTTTGTCTTGATGTCCTTATTTGTTTGTTTTCCAGGCTCCCTTCGCTCGCTCGCCTTATGTCTTACTTTTATCAATATTCCTTATTCCATGCTTCTGTTCTTCCCTTTCTCCCTTCTTTTCTTTTGTTCTTTTTTAAAATTGATACCTGCTTCTAACTCATATTTCTTTCACTTATGTGTCATTTTCATTTACATTTTTACCTCTCTCTCTCTCTCTCTCTCTCTCTCTCTCTCTCTCTCTCTCTCTCTCTCTCTCTCTCTCTCTCTCTCTCTCTCTCTCTCTCTCTCTCTCTCCCCTCCAGGTATATGATATGATTTCGTCAAGCTGAAATCTGGAAGTGGCATTCACCCAATCCTATAGCGATGAAGGGAAATCACTGTATTGTTGAAATTTTTTTTTTTTCCGCCGCGTTTTGAGTGACAGTGGATCAGGCAGCTTATCATGTGTGTTCATTTATTTATTTATTTATTTTTTTTTTTGCCAGGTTGGTTCGCGGTCACTTCCTTCATTGATTGTACCCTGATATAAGGACATTCTCTCTCTCTCTCTCTCTCTCTCTCTCTCTCTCTCTCTCTCTCTCTCTCTCTCTCTCTCTCTCTCTGTCTGTCTGTCTTTCTAATTCTTCTTCATTTATACATTAAAGTTTCGTTTCTTTTCCCTCACTGTCTTACATATTACAGGTTTTACTCGTGTCATCATCTTTAAGCTCTTCTTTTTTTTTTTTTTCTTTTCACAGCTTTCTTCATTTTTCACCTTGCCCTCGTTTTATTTTATTCTTTTCATATTTCCTTCTTCCACTTCCACCAATTAATACCTTCTATATATCTCTCACCTTATTCTTTTTTCTCACTGACCCTTTACCTCTCTCTCTCTCTCTCTCTCTCTCTCTCTCTCTCTCTCTCTCTCTCTCTCTCTCTCTCTCTCTCTCTCTCTCTCTCTCTCTCTCTCTCACCGACACACCTCTAGTTATCTCCCCTCCTCCATCTACAAACATATTTCCCTCCTCCTCCCTCGCTCCTCCTCTTCTTCCTCCTCCTCCACCGCCACTTACCCAATTCTTCCACTTCCCTTTTCCTCCTTTTCTCGCCAGACTGACCACATTTCACGCACACACATTTCAACTTTTCCACTACCAACTACTATTATTATTCTCTCTCTCTCTCTCTCTCTCTCTCTCTCTCTCTCTCTCTCTCTCTCTCTCTCTCTCTCTCTCTCTCTCTCTCTCTCTCTCTAGCATCTCTCTCTCTCTCTCTCTCTCTCTCTCTCTCTCTCTCTCTCTCTCTCTCTCTCTCTCTCTAGCAAAGTTTATCCATAAATTCAGTTCCTCTCAAACCTTAAGGTTAAAGAGAGTTTGGATTCACCTGGACAGAAGTAGGTGAGGGGAGGCAGCACTAATATCTCTCTCTCTCTCTCTCTCTCTCTCTCTCTCTCTCTCTCTCTCTCTCTGACATGTACGGCATAGAAATGGTTATATTATTTCACCTGGAGATTTATATTTATTAGAGGAGCAACACAGGTAAATAATGGACACGTCAAGTGCAATCCAGTATCGAGCTCAAGTATTTTGTCTCGATCCTTTCTTCATTAACCAGCTAATTTACTTGACGTATTAACAAAAGGCCAATGAATTTCCAGTTTGACTTTTTCTTTCATAGTACAAAATGTTTAAGTGTTCGTTATTATTCGTATGAAAATTAACTTAAGTCTTCAATTACCCTTCAAAGGACAGTTATTTTCATTTTTTCTTTTGTCATTAGAATTTTGTTTTATTGTTACTATTCATATGATTTTTTTTGTTTACTTTTATAGAAATATATATCTATGTTTTTATTACGACCCAAAGAACAATGAACGTAAGATTTAATGCCATTTACTGGACAAGCAATATTCAAGTTCACGTTACCATCCCCCGTCCTTGCAATCAGCCAAGCTTTCAACGTGCAAGAGAAATCCCGTGTCTTCTCACGTCCCTCTACCCAACAATCGTCGCCCCGGGGACGCACAGAGGGACAAGTGTGCTGAGTGGAGCATTGGCGCGAACGTGACTGACGGTGAGGGAATTAACTCAAAACATAACAACCACTGGCCAACGAAATTATTCCTAAAACAACCAACGTTTATGAATACTGAAAATTATTCGTTCCATTTAGTATGATGTAGATTACTCTCTCTCTCTCTCTCTCTCTCTCTCTCTCTCTCTCTCTCTCTCTCTCTCTCTCTCTCTCTCTCTCTCTCTGCGGTAATGATAACATATCTTGTAGTTGTGTCAAAGTATCATTCATTTAATCTCTCTCTCTCTCTCTCTCTCTCTCTCTCTCTCTCTCTCTCTCTCTCTCTCTCTCTCTCTCTCTCTCTCTCTCTCTCTCTCTCTCTCTCTCTCCTACCTACTAAACACGCCACCTACAAATTCTCTCTCAATATACCACGCGTATAAATAATCTTCCACCTTGTATACAGGTGCCATCAATTTCCCCCTGCAAGCTGTGAGTTATCCCGCACTCTACGCGCCAGTTATGAAAAATAAGGAGGCTGTGGCGTCCAGGTTGGTGGGAGATGCATCGCGCCATCACATGCACACAGTGACACGGCACGAGCAAGGGGAACGTGTGTGTACATGCTGCTTCGTGTTTGTGAGTTATGAGAGTTTTCTTTGGCTATTTTAGTGTGTTAATGCTGCAGTTTATGACACTAAAAAGCACTGTATGTAATTATAACAGGCATCTACGATAAAGAAAATAGATCAAATTTTTTTTTTTTTTCACTGTAATGCGCTAAACTTTGCAACACAAAGTACTGCACACAATTTTAATAATCACATACGTATGTACAAGACAGCAAATTACAGTAGAAGAATTTTTTTTTTCCCATTATGTAATGAAGGGAAGGAAATGAGAGTGTAGTTCATCAGTACAAAGCTGTGTGTCATAAGCAGTGAACAAGCTTAATCACAGACCTGTTATCAAAGGCCACACTGGTAATTAGTCTGGCTCAGTTTTTTTTTTTTCTTTTTCCTGTGAATGATGCAGAATCCTTGCTAAATAATAATTAAAATCCCAATAAAGACCTAGAAAACTACAATGACTATTACTACAGCCTGTGAAATGTTGCGATAAGACGTAGAAATGTTTGATAATGTTGTGCGTCCTCATCCAAGTCAGATTCAGTGGGGACACGTTCTCTCTGGCCGTCCTTGTCCACATGTCACATTCGGTGCAGTTCAAACTGAAGTAAAAAATGCACCAGTTTTGTTCGCGTGGCAATGGTCAGGGTCAGACTGCGCTGTGTCTTGTGTCTCCACGAATGCCTCTGGCTGCTTCAATTGATTGGTTCGTTTTTCTTCCTCTTTTTTATTATTTATTTACTTATTTATTTATCTTTTTTTTGTTATGGTTAGTGGAAGACATGCCTGTGTTAAGTACTGTGACAGGTGGGGAGGTGTCGTGATGCACCTGTACTCCACACTCAGGTGATGAAGTAACAAATATACATTCGTACCTTAATAACAAATCGTAATTTAACCACTTAATCATAGCGACAAAAAAAAAAAAAAATAAAAATAAATAAATAAAATAAATAAATGAAAATAAAAAATAGAATTAAAAGTCTAGAGTTGAACAACAGTGCGTTACATTATGTAAGTCAGTAAACAAATGACAGCTTTGGTAGCAAGATAAAAACAAAAAAATGTTGCAGTTTTATACGGTAATCGTAGTGAATATCCTTCCCAACATGAAAAAAAACCCAATGGCTATGTCTTATATGAATTAATTTTATTTACTCCACCAGCCGTTCCTTGGAATCCACTCCAGGGTGACTATAACAAGTTTGCATTGGCTCCGGTTCCTAATAGTCTCCTCCTGCATATTGGATCCCTGTCGCCCGCCCTCCCCTTATCTCCCTGAAGCATTCCAACACTGTCTTGCTATCTGATGAGGCACTACACACTACTTTAGTCAACACAACACTTCACACAGAGTTAAATATTCTTATTTCCACGTTCCTGATCCTACCGTAACAATATACATGAATACCCAGTTCTATGTGTGGCAAGAGGACTCTTCTATAAATATTATAGGAAGGAATAAAAAAAAAAGCCGTAGAGGACAAGAGACTTTATGGCGCACAATATTTCACTGAGACACGAGTGTTCATTTTTCCGTGTCTCTTCAGCATACATACAGATGAGGGGCGCTGCACTAAGGGGACGTGACTGGATGAGCGCGGGTAGGGTGGCCATGAATGCGGTGGAATGACAGCCCTGACGGTGGTCATCCACCCATTAAGTGTTCCCCGCCCCTCAACTAAGAGAATGAAAAGCAAATAAAAAACACAATTTTTAAAAATATTGACCCATAAATAATTCATCGTTACATGGACACTTTTAAGTCTCAACACACTGCCGGTGGCTGGGAGCACCAAACACTGATGCTGAGGCACGCTAAAAAGGCAATCACAAAGGTCAGTACCCCTCTACACTACGAAATTTAAGCTTCCGAGTATAATAATAACAGCTTGCTCTCTCTCTCTCTCTCTCTCTCTCTCTCTCTCTCTCTCTCTCTCTCTCTCTCTCTCTCTCTCTCATGGTAATTAGTGCCCCAGGACTCCCCACATGTGCACTACACGTGGTGATGGCGGCACGAACGGAATGAATTAAACAGACGAGTTAGTCGGCAGCCAATCATCGTATTACCAAGGCTAATCAGGTGCTCACTCTCGCATGTTTTGGCAAACTAACGACCCTCACTGAATTAATTACGAGGATCACTTATATTTCTTAACTCTTACATACACAAGGTCTCGTCCTGGAGCCCTCTGTTCTTGTGTCATGAGGTGTGACGATAACAAGCTCAACTTTGCTTTTCATTTTTTTTTTTTTTTTTAGTACCGCAGCAGCAGCAGATGAATACTCTAGCCAGTATTTTCATTTTTTTCAATGTCTGCCGTTTCTAGAATCTTTTTCTAGAATCTTTGTCTTATTTGACCTACTTTCCACTTTCCTAAATGACCCAGGTGACCTCGTTTCTCCCATTCCCTATTATCACCATATCCGTTAAAATGTGCTGCCTTTCTGCATCACGTATAGCTACTATTGTCAACACCATCCAAACTATACTTAACTTCCTAACTTCTTTCCACGTTCCCTGTTCTTCTCTGAAAGGTACTAATCGTGATCACCTTGACGCAAGTGCTCTAAGAAATATGAGGCACCATTCTTGTTCTCTTGTTCTTGTGTGGCTTTTCTTCCTGCCCCCCTACTTCCAACGTAACACCACTCCCTGCAATCACACCTACCTTGCACATGTACGATATTGCTTCTGGGATCATTAAGTTTAATAAGCAACAAAGCATTAACATTAATTACAACTCCCGGAGAGCTTCAAGAGTCAAAACAAAACGTTACCAAACAAGCCTACGCACTAACTACCCTTATAGTTCTCTCACTCCTTCACCTCAATTTAACTCATACTACGGTGGAAATCGAGACAAATCTCACCTTCTATTTCCACAACGTAAAGGCCCACACGTCCATCACCATATATCGTCACGAGGGTTCTTTCACGCTCACTCAGTACAAAGCAACAGCACTACGCATCGCCGCTGCTACCTGAGACTGCAGGGAGGCGCCGGCGAATGACTGTGGCTTGTGCCCACCTGTGACGTAATTCTCGGATGGACATGTGCAGGGCTACCAACTCTTCCACCACGACATACTTGCGGAAGGTGAACGTTTATCTGTAAATGTATGATTACAGATAAAGGATATACATACATGCAATACATACATACATACATACATGGCAGTATCAAAAGTATATATTGAACCATGAAACAGATCGCAAAACACCTATTCTTGTCAAGCCTGAGAAGGTCATTCAAATATCATTAAAAATAAACGGGAAATGCTTTGAAAAATAAGAATCTCAACAGATAGACAGAAGGATTGGCTGACTGATTTTAAGGATAGAAGGAAGAGGAATTGGAGGAAGGGCTGGTACTCCTGCCTTCCCTCCACTCTGTCCCTCCCTCCTCCCTCCGCCCCTATTCCCTGCCTCTCTTACGTCCTCCTACATTCCCTCTCTACGCCATCTCTTCCCCTCCCTCCCTCCCTCCCTCCCTAAATCTCTAAAGGTAAAATATTCACGAGATGTTATTTACACAAGAGCTCTCATTCATCCAGCACCAAAGTTTTCAGAGTGACACAAAACGTACTCCTTAAGTAAATAATGGTATGGATAATCCAATCTACCTACTACTACACACTCACTACCAAACACTCCAACTACCATCTTCTTTTGTGCATAACACTACCACAATTAGTAATCCTCAGGCTATTGCAGAGGCATTTAATGACCACTTTAGCTCAATCGGTAATTCACTGGCCAGGAACTATAGTGATATTCAGTTTTGCTA